>NW_026693948.1:0-115758 GCF_021218885.2 Marmota monax | reverse complement strand
GACGCCTTGAGGTCAGCTCATCCGATGATGGGTAAGGACCATATGTACTATTGAACAACATAAGGCAGGCACGGTCCCTAAGCCACATGCTTGTTGTTTAAACAGAGAGGGGGAGACGTTGAGAGCCACAGCCGAAGGGGCCCCAGCAAACTTCCAGCTGCCAGCAAACTTCCAGCTGCCAGCGGATGATTGGCTCACAGCGGCCCCAGCAAACTTCTAGCTGCCAACTGATTGGCTCCTCTGCGGTGATGCTCATTGGGCTGTTTCCCCACCCTTTCAGACCATGGAGCTGCTCATTGGGGGACTTTTTTTGGCTCCGCCCATGCAACCCAGCCAATTGGCCTCAAGAGCAGGAGTGGGGAAGGTGGAGAGGCTTGTGGGAAACCGGTGGTGGCAGTTGGGCTCTGAGGGTTTTTCCTGAGGAGCTGTGTGGTGCGGTGTGTGTGTTCTAAAAATAAAGTTTGTTTCTTCTGACATGTGGCTCCTGAGTTGTGCCCAGCCAGACTGTGGCACCTTGGAATTAACTAGTAAAAATTCTGTAGTACCATTCACTTTTTTTCAAACTTGGTTTTTCTTGATATTTGCCCTTTCCACATACATTTTGGAATCATTCTGCCTTTCTTTGAAAACAGATAAATTTCCAAAGCTACTGGTAGGGTGTGGGTTGTGTTGAATCTGCAGATCACCTTGGGAAAAAATTATAGTTCACGACTTTGGGCTCTCTGGTGCATTGCATACCTCTCTTGTTAGTTAAGGTTTTTCAATTTCTTTTCAGAAATATGTTGCTTTCAGGAAGGAATCATCCTAATGCTCCAAATATATTCACTGATGGGTCAAATAATGGTACAGCAGCAGTAGTTATCCCTGATCAAACTTTTACATTTTTAGTACCCAAACAATCAGCTCAAAAGGTAGATCTTAATGCAATATTACAAGCTTTTGTGATGTTTAAAGATTCTGTATTTAATTTATTTTCTGATAGTCAGTATATAGTTAATGCTATAGTATCCCTTGAAGATACTGGTAGGATTCCCCCTTCCTCTACTGTTTTCCCTTTTTTTCCACTATACAAAGTCTAATCTGGGACAGAAAATATCCAATGCTAATACTTTACAAAAGCATTTTAAAATAACTAAGGAACAAGCTAGACAAATAATAAAACAATGTCAAAATTGTGTGACCTTTTTACCACAAGTTTTAATCTTGGAGTCAGTCCTAGAGGACTGATACCTAACCATATTTGGCAGATGGATGTCACACACTTTCCAGAATTTGGAAAATTAAAATATTTGCATGTTACAGTTGATACTTCTTCTGGATTTTTGATGGGCTCCCTTCATACTGGAGAAAAAAATTAAAGATATTATAGCTCATTGCTTACAAAATTTTGCCACTGTGGGCATTCCAAAACAGTTAAAAACAGATAATAGTCCTGGCTATACTTCTACCTCTTTTAAACAATTTTGCTCATCATTTGGCATTACTCATATAACAGGAATCCCATATAATCCACAGGGACAAGGCATAGTTGAAAGAGCTCATCAAACTATTAAAATGGACTTACTAAAGCAAAAAGAGGGAATTGTGAAGGGGTATATATCCCCCAAGGATAAACTTAAAATAACACTTTTTACTCTAAACTTTTTAAATTTGGATTCATCAGGGCTTAGTGCTGCAGAAAGGCATATGTGTCCAAAAAATGTACATAAGCCCAAGATACTTTGGAAGGATAATCTAACAGGACAATGGAAAGGTCCTGACCCAGTGATTGTCTGGAGTTGGGGGTCTGTTTGTGTGTTTCCACAGGGAGAACAGCAGCCAATTTGGATTCCAGAGAGACTAACTAAAGCTATTTCTATAGACCAAAAAGAAGATGATTTGGCTCAAATCCATAACAGCTGATATCCAGAACTCCTGTATGGCTCTCCTTACTTCTGCAACTGTGGTTCTCCCACACCTGGAGGCTAATGAAACCAGGATGCTTTTTCCAATATCTATTTTATTATTGCCCTTTCTGACATCATGAAGTTCTATTTTGTTTTTTGAGCTCATACAGACCTAGGCTAATGTTTTGCTGATCAGTTCTATTTTTTGACTATGGAGTTTTTAAATATTGCAATGGAGATTTCACCTGTAAAAAGTTACAAGGCCTTTACTATTATGTTATGGGTTGTATGTATTATGTGTGCACACTTGTGTTTTGTGTTGTATGTTTGTGTGTGCATATGTCCATATATCATATATGATGAGCACTCATGAAAAAATGGATCCAAATATTTTTTTCTTATTCATGTGATTTAAATGGTTTAATTTAAATTAGGTAAACAGCTGTTGAGGATTGTTTTAATATATGAACAAAAAAGGAGCTTAATGGATCTGTTTGTTTACTTTCACCTTTCCTTTTCATTATATTTAATAATTCTATTCAGGATAATGTAAATTCTTCAGAAAATTGTTTTCTTTTAGTGCCTGCTGGAATGTTACATAATTTTTTCTTTAGCCATCATTGCCAGAATTCCTATCTTCTTCACAGTGCTGGTGAAGACAAAGATAAAACCAATCTACAGCTTCTGCAATAGCTATCACTGAACTGCTTGCAGAACTTGCCTGGAAGATGTATCACTTGTGTGCATTGTGAACTATCTGTTGGTGCAGCGACGTGTACTAGTGCCAGGGTATTTTTGCTGATGGTGTCATGGGTGGTACAATTTTTCTAAAAGGAGCCATCAATTGGCTTGGTGTATCCTCCTCCCTTCTGCTTGTGATGATCGTTCAGCTAAAATTTGGGGGCCAACAGAGGTAAGACAAAGAACTTCACCCCCCCCACACACTAGTACAAAGGCCTATCCACAGGTGTGGCTATATGCTGGAACGGTAGTCAATGATGGGTAAGATCCAATTGCAATGGTACCAACCTAAGACAGGAGGCTGACACCTTGAGGTCAGCTCATCCGATGATGGGTAAGAACCATATTGGACAACCTAAGGCAGGCACGGTCCCTAAGCCACATGCTTGGTGTTTAATTAAACAGAGGAGGAGATGTTGAGAGCCACAGCCAAAGCAGCCCTAGCAAACTTCCAGCTGATTGGCTCCTCTGTGGTGATGCTTATTGGGCTGTTTCCCTGCCCTTTCAGACCATGGAGCTGTTCACTGAGGGACTCTTTTGGATCTGCCCATGCGACCCAGCCAATCAGCCTCAAGAGCAGGAGGAGTGGGGGTTGAGAGGCTCACCAGAAGCTGGTGGTGGCAGTTGGGCTCTGAGGGAATTCCTGAAGAGCTCGTGTGGTGCAGCGTGTGTGTTCTAAAAATAAAGTTCGTTTCTGCTTGACAAGTGGCTTGTTAATTGTGCACAGGCAGACTGCAGCAATCACCCCTTTTCCTTACAGCAGTACAAAGTTTCTACTAAAGGGGGGAATAAAACCATAATTAGATAGAAAATGAGTATAGATAGGTAAATTGAGTCAAGTCGGATCAAGGAATCCAATTTTGAATAAGTCCCAGAAGTTGGAGTCTGTCCCCTGGGGGATTAAAATTCCTTCAGAACTCTTCCTATACCTACCAAAGATTTGAAAGAAATACATAAGACAAGGGGGGAATGATGAACCTAGCCTAATTCCATCTGAAGATTGGGAACCATCTCATCACAAAGTCATGAAAAGTTAAATTCTGTTTTACTATAAATTACTGTGATCTTTAAACTTATTTGGAATTCCTGCCTATGCCTTGAACTCACCCATGCCTGGCTTTCCCTGACCAGATAACAACCCTCTCTAAAACCTTAGCCACTTCATAAATTCTTGCTCCCCCTGACCAGATAACAATCCTCTCTGATACCTCAGTGGTGCCTCATAAATTCTGATATTGGGATCTGAATTTATTTCCTACCTTGAAGTGGTAAGCCATGTAGACCATTAACCTACTGTCTGCCTTTGAATTATGCTTGTCAAAATCCTGTTAGGTGTAAGTTATCAAGACACCCCTGTTTGCTTTTTTGTGCTATAAAATCTTGTTCCTGGAGTGCTGGGTGCTAATCTCTAGCCTGGGGTTGGGAGAGACAGTCACTAGCCAGCTTTTGTTGTGTACACAATATAAGCTTGCTTAATTTGATTTAAAACTGAAGTTATTGGTCTTTTCATTGCATCATGGTTCAACACAGACACTTAGCAGCAAAGACTTTCACAATATATTCCTTTTAACATGAGAATTCAAAGGGTCAGTTCTATTTGAACAGACTTCAGTGGAGTGCAAAATATTACCAGACATGTTTTTTTCTCAATAATTTACTTAAGGTCTGACTTAAAGCATTGAGGCTGACTTTGAACTTGCTTCCTGGGTGGTGTGTGCTACTGCACCTGACTCCCAGCCCTTATTTTTTTATATTTTATATTGAGAAAGAGCATCATTAAGTTGCATAGGCCTAATAGGTTTCTGAGACTGCCTTTGAACTCATGATCCTCATGCCTCAGCCTTGTAAGCTGCTGGGATTACATACATGTGCCACTGTGCTTGACCTCTATGTGAACACTTTTTACAGGCATTTTGTAAAAAGTGCTTCATAGTCCAAATACTTTAATATAATTTCAGAAAAGCCTAATAAAATATTAGTGACACATTTCTTCATATTTATTTTGTGTCTTATTTTGCAGTGAAATCTCAATCTGTTGCCCAGGCTGCCTCAAACTTGTGACTCTTCCTCCTCAGCCTACTGATTAGCTGAGATTATAGACAGATACCATGATCCTCAGCCAGCTTAATTTTTTTTTCAAGATACCTATATGAAGGGGAAAATTAAATAAATATTTAATATATTGATTAGAAAGTATTATATAATCATGTTAATGTCAAAATGCAATACTTGAACATGACTTGTAGCTTATCAGAGTATTAGAGAAAAAATAAATAAATATAAAAAGCATTCACTGAGTGCCCAATGCAATGTCACATGCCTGTAATCCCAGCAGCTTGGGAGGCTGAGGCAGAAGGATGATGAGTTCAAAGCCAGATTCATCAACTTGGTAAGGCCCTGTCTCTAAATAAAGTATGAAAAGGGATAGAAATGTGTCTCAGTGTTAAACTCCTCTGAATTCAATGCCCAGCACACATGCAAAAAAAAAAAAAAAAAAGCAAGCATTCACTGAGTGCTATCAGATACCTGGCAACATACTGACCCCATTAATGTATTTATTTATTTGATTCATAAAAAATCCATTTGTCCTAATTACTTATATTATTCACTTTTAACATATAAGAAAATAGCACTGAGAGGTTTCATTTCCTGCCCAGTGCCACACAATTAGTAAGGAAAAGAATTGAAATTGAAATCAAGCTTGTCTGTTTCTAGAACTCACATTTCACACCAGCATTCCCTGGAGTTTAATGTACAGATCAGGGAATCATGAAAAAATCTGATCCTGATTCAGTAGGCCTGAGGACCTGAGACTCCACATGTCTGATGATCCCCCAGGTTACAACATACAGCACACTTGGAGTAACACAAATCTACACCACCAAGCTGGGCATGGTGGTGCATGCCTATAATCCCAGTGGCTCTGGAGGCTGAGGCAAGAGAACTATGAATTCAAAGCCAGCCTCAGCAACTTGGAGAGGTCCTAAGCAACTCAGTGAGACCTGTCCCTAAATAAAATATTTAAATTTGGGCTGTGGCTGTGGCTCAGTACTTAAGCACCCCTAGGTTCAACACCTGGACCCCCCAAAAAAACTATTTTAAATTTATTCCAAGAGAACTACTTTTTTGCATTGTCAGATTCCTATGTTCTCATGTATGACTTAAAATGTATCTAAATGTACCTAAAACAGTTTTCAACTATTTCCTAATTCAGTGTATGGCATATTCCATGAGATTTGGTTATTTGAATAATAATGAGAATTTCACCAATAAAATAATCCAACAGTAAAATATGTCCTAGATATACTCTCAGAATGTTACAGTGCTTGACTCATTAATGTTACAGGTGCCATTTAGTTTATCTAAGAGAGAAGATCGACACTTCATTCACTTCAAGTTTAAGAACTTGACACTGAATTTAAAGATCAAATCACTTATCATTTTGGATTCTCTTTAAAATGAAACTCTTCTTTTTCCAAACTTTTTTCTCTAGCAATAAATCAGCGAAATATTAACGTTCAGAAACAATAGTGGATAAAAATACTTCAACTTTCAGTCAAACAATAAGTAAAGATAGTTTGCCTTTTAAGAGATGGCCTTTTATTTCTCTACAATACAGCTGTGGCATTTACAGATAGCTTTACTGGATAAAACTGGGTCCTAACTGGCACAAATGTAGTAATCCCCATTTATTTTTACAAGAGGCAATGATTTCTCATTATGGTAGAAGAACTTGCCTAATATCAGTGGCCAATAGATGGAAGAGCTTAGTGTCATTTTACATGAAATATCACTAGAAGACTATATATTACCTTGAATTGAAAGGAATCAATGATTGGTTCAATTGAGCACCTTATTTTTTTTTTTAATGCTGGCGATTGAACCCTGGGGTGGTTTACTACTGAGCCACATTCCCAGTCCCTTTTATTTTTGCTGGGGCCACCCTTGAATTTAAGATCCTCCTCAGGGTGCCAAGTCATTGGGTTTATGGGAGCACATCACTGCACCTGGCCAATACAACTGCTTTAAAAATTGTTCCCCAAGATTATGAGAGGTTTGTTGGTCATTTGCCTAAAATGGAGAGGGACCCAGAATCTTGAATGTTGTAATCTATGCCTATTTTGACATCTATTTTCAATTTTCAATGTTAAATTTGCATACATGTAACAATTGATCATATAGACCATTCATCCATGTGTCCCCATATTTTCAAAATGTAAATTCATAGGACTCACATTTACTCTTCCCAGTATCCAATTGTCTATATTTATATAGGCTTTAACACATATTTTCACAAGTACATTCTCATGAATATTTATATTTCCCCACATTAATCTTAATTTCCTAACCCCTACCCTATGTAGTACAAAAGTTGATATTACCATTTCCAAACCTGTATATCTAAACTTAATGTGACTTAAATGGATGAACATTAATATGAATTTTGAACTGTATTTTGACTTCTATTTTCAATGTTAAATTTGCATATGTATCACTATATATCATATATAGGATTCATCCTTGAATTCCCATATTTACAAAAGTATATTCATAGGAATAACACTTTAATCTACTCTGTGTCAGCTTTTGTATACTTATATATTTTTCACATATATTTTCAAAAGTACATTCTTATGAATATTCATACTTCCCCATATTAATATTAATCTTCTAAATCTAAGCTTATCTCAAACATAATTTGATATAACATATTACATGTCTGTATATCTACACCTTATTTGACTTAAATCCATATACATGTATATAAATTTTAAAGTGTATATTGTCTTCTCCTTTCAATATTCATGTTAAATTTGCATGCATTACACAGTATATTATATATAGAATTCATCCACGCATCCCCACATTTACAAAATATATGTCCATAGAACTCACACTCCATTCTTCCCTGTGTCATATCCTTTATATATGTATATATATTTTCCTCATGAATATATTCACATGTACATTCTAATAAATACTCATATTTTCCCAAATTAATCTTAATTCTATAAGCCTAACCCTACCTCAGTTCAAAATATATTACAATTTACATACCTTTATATCTAAACCTAATGTGACTTAAATCCATGCACACAAATATGAATTTTAAACTGTGTATTGACATTTATTTTCTATTTTCAAAATTAAATTTGAATACATATCAAACATATCATGTATATATAATTCACCCCGGCATCTTCATATTTAAAAAATATATATTCATAGGCCTCACACTTTACTCTTTCCTGTCAGTCCCTCTGTATTTACATATGTTTTCACACATATGTTCACAAGTACATTATTATGAATATTCATATTTCCCCATATTAATCTTAATTCTCTAAACTAACAAAATCAGTACAAAATTTGATATTAACCTTTTCATACCTCTATATCTAAACTTAATGTGATATACATCCTTGTACACGAATACAAATTTTTACATATATTTTGAGTTCTATTTCCAATTTCAATGCCAAATTTGTATACATGTAACAATATATCATAGATAGGATTCATCCATGTATCCTTATATTTTAAAAAATATATTAATAAGACTCAGAATTTAATATTCCCTGTGTTAAATCCTATATGTTTGTATGTTTTACCACTTATTTTCACAATTACATTCTTATGAATATTCATATTTCCCCATATTAATATTAATTCTCTAACCCTAATCCTAGCTTAGTACAAAATTTGATATTACCCTTTCCATAACTCTTTATATAAACCTAACTTGACATAAATCCATGTACATGAGTATAAAATTTAAAGCGTATTTTGACATTTACTTTGTATTTTCAAAGTTAAATTATTATACGTATCGCAATATATCACCTATAGGATTCATCTAAGCATTCTCATATTTACAAAGTCTATATTCACAGGCCTCACAATTTACTCTTTCCCATCAGTCCCTGTATATTTACATATGTTTCCACACATATATTCACAAGTGCACTCTTATGAATATTCATATTTCCTCATATTAATCTTAATTCTCTAACTGTATATCAAAACATAAGTTGATATTACATTTTTGATACTCCAAACCTAATTTGACATAAATCGATGTACACAAATGTATTTTAAAGTGGATTTAGACTGATATTTTAAATTTTCAATGGTAAATGTGCATTCATATCACAATATATCATATATAGAATTCACTCAGGCATCCCCATGTTTACAAAATATATATTTATAGTCCTTAAACTTCACTCTTTTCTGTGTCAGACCCTGTGTATTTATGTGTCTTTCCACATTTTGTCACAAGCACATTATTTTGAATATTCATATATTCCCATATTAATCCTAATTATCTAACATAACCCTAGCTAGTGCAAAACTTGATATTAGTCTTTTCACATGTCTTTCTCTAAACCTATGGTGACTTGAATCTATGTACACAAATATAAATTTGAAAATGTATTTTGACTTCTATTTTCAATTTTCAATGTTAAATATGCATAAATATCACAATGTGTCATCTACAGGATTTATCCATGTGCCCCAATATTTTCAAAGTGCATATTAATAGGACTCATATTTTGGTCTTCCCTGTGTCTCATCCTCTGTATATCTACATATATATATATATATATATATATATATATATATATATATATAGAGAGAGAGAGAGAGAGAGAGAGATGAGATAGATAGATATAGATATATAGATATATAGATATTTTTTCACAAGCACATTATTATGAATATTCATATTTCCCCACATTAATCTTAATTCTCTACCCCTAAACATAGCTCAGTAGAAAGTTTAATATTACCCTTTCAAAACCTCCATACCTAAACATAGGATGACTTAGATGAATGTACACAAATATGAACTTAATGTGTATTTTGACCTTTATTTTCTATTTTCAGTGTTTAATTTGCATACATAACAAAATACATCATATATAAGATTCATTCATGCACTCCTTATTTACAAAATATATATTCATAGGACTCATATTTTACTCTTTTTTGTCATGTAATATATATTTTTAATTTTTTTCACACATTTTTACAAGTACATTCTAATAACTATAACCCTAAACTTTCCTCATATTAACTTTAATTCTCTAACCCTATCTCTAGTTAAATTCAAAACATAATATTACAGTTTCCATACCTCTACATTTAAACCTAATATGATTTAAATCCATGCACATAAATATGAATTTTAATGTGTATTTTTATTTCTATTTTCAATTTTCAATATTAAATTTGAATACATATCACAATCTATCATATATAGAATTCATTCATGTGTCCCCATATTTACAAAGGTGTATTCATAAGATTCACAATTTACTCTACCCTCTGTTAGATCTTGAATATTTTATGTTTCCACACATATTTTCACAATTGCATTCTAATAATATTTATAGTTCCCCATATTAATCTTAAAGCTCTAACCTTATCCCTAATGAAAAACATAGATTGAAATTGCCTTTTACATAATGTTATATCTAAATATAATTGACTTAAATTCATGTAGTACAATATAATTTTTAATTTTTTTTATTTGTTTTAATTAGTTATACATGACAGTAGAATGCATTTATGCACTTTAATATATCATACATATATGGATATAACTTTTCATTTTTCTGAGTGTACATATTGCAGAGTCATATTGATCATGTAGTCATATACATACAAACAGCAATGATGTCTTTTTCATCCTTCTATCTTTTCTATCCCCATATCCCTTCCTCTTCCCTCCCATCACTTCCCACTACCTATTCTAAGGTAACACTATTTTTCCCTAGTGCCTGCTGCCTTATTGTGAATTAGCATCTGCATATTAGACAAAACATTCAGCCTTTGGTTTTGTGGGATCAGTTTATTTTGTTCAGCATGATATTCTCCAACTCCCACCATTTACTGGCAAATTCCATAATTTTACTCGTCTTTAACGCTGAGAAATATTCCATTGAGTATACATACCACATTTTCTTTATCCATTCATCTATTGAGGGACACCTAAGTTGGTTCCATAGCCTAGCTATTGTGAATTGAGCTGCTATAAACATTGATGTGGCTGCATCACCATAGTATGCTGATTTTAAGTCCTCTGGGTATAAACCAAGGGGTGGGATAGCTGGGTCAAATGGTGGTTCCATTCCCAGTTTTCTGAGGAGTCTGCATACTGCTTTCCATAGAGGTTGCACCACTTTTCAGTCCCACCAGCAATGTATGAGTGTACCTTTTACACCACATCCTAGCCAAAATTTATTGTTGCCTTTATTCTTGATGATTTCCATTCTGATAGGAGTGATATGAAATCTTAGAGTAGTTTTTATTTGCATTTCTCTAATTGCTAGAGACGTTGAACACTTTTTCATATATTTGTTGATCAGTTGTATTTCTTCTGTGAAGTGTCTATTCAGATCCTAAGCCCATTTATTGATTGGATCACTTGTTTTTCTGGTGTTAAGTTTTTTGAGTTTTTTATATATCCTAGAGATTAATGCTTTATCAGAGGTGCATGTGGTAAAGATTTTCTACCAAAATGTAGACTCTCTCCCCATGTTATTGTTTCCTTTGCTGAGAAGAAGCTTTTTTAATTTGAATCCATCTCACTTATTAAATGTGCATAAATATCACATAAATATCAGCTCTGATTTTACTTCTTGTGCTTTAGGAGTCTTATTTAAAAAGTCAGATCCTAGGCCAACGTGGTGAAGATTTGGGCCTATATTTTCTTCTATTAGGTGCCCTGTCTCTGTACTAGTGTCTAAGTCTTTGATCCACTTGGAGTTGATTTTTGTTCAGGGTAAGAGATAGAGGTTTAATTTCACTTTGCTACATATGGATTTCTAGTTTTGCTAACACAATTTGTTGAATAGGCTATCTTTTCTTCAGTGAATGTGTTTGACAACCTTGTCTAGTATGACATAACCGTATTTATGTGGGTTAGTCTCTGCATCCTGTATTCTGTACCATTGGTCTATAAGTCTATTTTGGTGCCAGTACCATGCCATTTTTATTACTATTTATAACTTGGTTTATAACTCTGTAGTATAGTTTAAGGTTTAGTGTTGTGATGCCTACTGCTTCACTTTCTTGCTAAGGATTGCTTAACTCTTCTGGGTCTTTTATTTTTTTAAATAAATTTCACGATTGCTTTGTCTATTTCTATGAAGAATATTGTTGGGATTTAAAAAGGAATTGCATTAAATCTGTATAATGCTTTTGGTAGTATGGCTATTTTGAATAATTTTAATTCTGCCTATCCAGGAGCATGGGAGATCTTTCCACTTTCTGAGGTTTTCTTCAATTTCTTTCTTTAGTATTCTGTAGTTTTCATTGTAGAGGTCATTCACCTCTTTTGTTAGATTGAATCCCAGGTATATTGTGAATGGAGTGGTTTTCCTAATCTCTCTTTCAGTAGATTCATTGCCGATGTATAGGAATGCATTTGATTTATGGGTGTTTATATTATATTCTGCCACTTTGCTGAATTTATTTATTAATTCCAGAAGTTTTCTGTGGATTTTTTGGATCTTCTAGATATAGAATCATGTCATCAGCAAATAGTGATAGTTTGAGTTCTTCTTAACCTATTTGTATCCCTTTAATTTCTTTCTTTTGTCTAATTGCTCTGGCTAGAGTTTCAAGGATGATGTTGAATAGAAGTGATGAAAGAGGACATCCTTGTCTTGTTTCAGTTTTTAGCGGAAATGCTTTAAATTTTCCCCATTTAGAATGATGCTGATCTTGGGTTTAGCATATATAGCTTTCACAATGTTGAAGTATGTTCCTACTATACCTAGTTTTTCTAATGTTTTGAACATAAAGGTGTCTAATCTTTTTCTGCATCTATTGAGATGATCATATGATTCTTGTATTTAAGTCCATTAATATGATGAATTATGTTTATTGATTTCCATATGTTGAACCAACCCTGCATCCCTGGAATGAATCTCATTTGATTGTGATGCACTACCTTTTTAATATGTTTTTGTATGCAATTTGCCAGAACTTTATTGAGAATTTTTGCATCTATGTTCATCAGGGATATTGGTCTGAAGTTTTCTTTCCTTGATGTGTTTTTGTCTGGTTTTGGTATCTGAGTGATATTAGCCTCATAGAATGAGTTTGAAAAGGTTTTCTCTTTTTCTATTTCATGGAATATTTTGAGGAGCATTGGTGTTAATTCTTATTTGAAAGTCTTGTAGAACTTGGCTGAGAATACATCTGGTCCTGGGCTTTTCTTGGTTAATAGGCTTTTGATGGTGTTTTCTATACCATTACTTAAAATTGATCTCTTTAAATAAATCATGTATGACCTCCTCATTCAGTTTGGGTAGGTCATATGTCTCTAGGAATTTGTGGATGTCTTTGATATTTTCTATTATATTAGAGTATAAATTTTCAAAATAGTTTCTAATTTTTTTCTGTATTTTAGACATGTCTGTTGTGATATTTCCTTCTTCATCATGTGTTTTAGTAATTTGAGTTTTCTCTCCTTTTCTCTTTCTTAGCATGGCCAGGGGTTTATCTATTTTATTTATTTTTTCAAAAAACCAACTTTTTGTTTTGCCAATTTTTTTCAATTTTTTCTTTTGCTTCAATTTTATTAATTTCACCTCTGATTTTAATTATTTTCTGTCTTCTGCTTTGGGTGTTGATTTCTCTTGTTTTTCTAGGGCTTTGGGATGTAGTGTTAGGTCATTTATTTGTTGATTTTTTATTCTTTTAATGAATGCACTCAGTGCAATAAACTTTCCTATCAGTACTGCCTTCATAGTGACCCAGAGATTTTGATGTTATATCAGTGCTCTCATTTATCTCTAAGAAATTTTTATTTCATTCTTGATTTCTTCTACTATCCATTCATCATTCAATTGTGTATTATTTAGTCTCCATTTGTTACAGTAGCTTCTTTTTTTCATTGATTTCTAATTTCTTTTTATCATTGATTTCTAATTTTACTCCATTGTGGTTTGATAGAATGCAGGGTATTATCTCTGTTTTTTTTATATTTACTAAGAGTTGCTTTGTGGCATAAGATATGGTCTATTTTAGAGAAGAAGACATGTACTGTTGAGAAGAAAGTATATTTGCTTGTTGATGGATGAAATATTCTAAAATATGTCTATTAAGTCTAAATTATTAATTGTATTATTTAGTTCTATAGTTTCCTTATTTAGTTTTTATTTGGAAGATCTGTCCAGTAGTGAAAAAGGTGTGTTAATGTCACCCAGTATTATTGTGTAGGGTCTATTTGTCTCTTGAAATTGAGAAGGGTTTGCTGATGTACATAGATGCTCCATTGTTTGGGGCATAAATATTTATAATTGTTTAATCCTGCTTATATATACTCCTCTTAAGACTTATGAAATGTCCTTCTTTTTCTCTTCTGATTAACTTTGGTTTGAATCTACTTTATCTGAAATGAGAATGGAAACCCCTGCTTGTTTATGCAATCCACATGAGTGATAAGTTTTTTCCATTTCTTTCACCTTCAGCCTGTGGATGTCTTTGTCCATGAGGTGAGTCTCTTGAAGACAGCATATTGTTAGGTCTTGCTTTTTAATTCAATCTGCCCATCTGTTTCTTTTGATTGATGAGTTTAGGCTGTTAACATTCAGGGTTTTTATTGAGATGTGATTTGTATTCCCTGTCATTTTTATTTATTTCTGGTTTTTGATTTGTTTTAGTTTCTCATTTGGTTGTGTCACTTTAGTGTAGATTCTCCTGTTGCTGATTTTCACTTTTTTTCCACTTCATCCTCATGGAATATCTTGTTGAGAATGCTCTGTAGTGTAGGCTTTCTAATTGTGAATTCTTTTAATTTTTGTTTATCATTGAATGCTTTAATTTTATCTTCAAATCTGAAACAATTTTGCTGGATATAAAATTCTTGTTTGGCATCCATTTTCTTTCAGAGCTTGAAATATATTATTCTAGGTCCTCCGAGCTTGAGGGTCTGGGCTGAGAATCAGTTGAGATCCAAATTGGTTTCCCCCATACATAATTTGATTTTTTTTCTTTCACATTCTTTAAGATTTTATTTTGATTCTGTGAGTTAGTCATTCTCATTTAATGTGTCTTTGTGTGGGTCTGCTGTAATTTTGTACATTTGGGGTCCTATAAGCCTCTCATATTTGATTTTCCATTCCATTCTTTAGGTTTGGAAATTTTTTATATCATTGAAAATTGTGCATTTCTTTGGTTTGTATCTCTGCTCCTTCATCTATTCCAATACCTCTTAAATTTATTCTTTTCATGTTATGCCATAATTCTTGGATGTTTTGTTCATGGTTTCTTACTATCTTCTCTGCATGTTTAACTCTGCTTTCAAGGTTATATATTTTGTCTTCATTGTCTAAGGTTCTGTCTTCCAAGTGGTCTAATCTGTTGGTGATGCTTTCTATTGAATTTATAATTTGGTTTACTGATTCCTACATTTCAAAGGTTTCTAATTTTTTTATGATCTCTAACTCTTTATTGAAATGGTCTTTCATTTCCTGTATTATTTCTTTGATTTTATAGTATTCTTTACTTCATATATCAGTTGAACTATGTACAATCTGAACTCCTTCTTGGACATTTCTTCTACTGTGTTATCAGTGGCTTCTGTTATTGAAACATCTTGGTTTGTCAGGGGCACTTTATCCTCTTGTTTTTTCATGTTGTTGGTGTGTTTTCCCATTTAAAAGTATGGATCTAAGGCAGGATAATTTCTACCCCATAGACCTATAGTGTCCCTGAAGGTTTCCAGGGCTTTGCCTTTACTGGTAAGACCAATATCAACAGCACCCAATGAACACAATATATAGCCTTAATATATTAGCTCCCACTAAGGCGTCTACTGCTTTCTTACATTGAAACAAAATGATGAGTTCAGTAACTATCCATAGTACAAACAGAATATTTGTTAAAATGATTTACAATTTTAAATGCTGGATGAGAGAACAAAGGTAGATTAGTATGCAATTTTCATGAGGGAGGAAGAGAAAAGCTAGAAGTAAAAATTCACAGGAAGAGTGGAGGAGGAGCCAACAAAGATTGTCTGTTGGTTGGAGAAAAGTTGGAAAGAAAATAGACAAGAGAGAGGAAAAATATGAACAAAGAGAAAAAAAAATTAAAGACATAAGAATACAACAAAAATGCAAAACACCAATCATATATTATTGTCATACACACACCGATGCATAAAAAAATTCTGCTCCAAATATGATAGAAAGATTAGTGAATCAAAAAATAAAGTAAAATAAATATTGCTGGAAAGTCAAACTATCTCTGTCAGTGTTCACAGTTTCTCTGCTCTGTCTCTGACATCTCTTGGGATCACCAAACCCAGATCAGCCCTCACAAACCCAGTCTCTATCCCACCAATCTGGGCTTCAGATACCTCAGGATAGGTCACACTGCAGTCCCAAGATCTCAATGCTGCTCCTACTTACAGAGAGACCACCAGGGATACACTCATGCAAAGGAGCAACCCCTAAATTCAGCAGCAAGACAATGGCCACCAGCACACTCAGCAGGAAGACCACAGGCTCCTCCAAACCTGCAGGCACCTCCACATTGGACCTGCAGGTCCCAGCTGGAGTCCCCAGACAGAGGCTCTTGTGGTAGTAAACCTTGCTGGCACCCAGTCCTCACGCCCTGGCTGGTGACCCAAAATGGGTGCAGCCACATGCAACCAAACCTGGAGTCTCTCCAGGAGCAGTCCTCTAGGCTGTGGGAGCAAAGGTAGTGGTAGTGGTTGTTGGCAGCAGGCAGTGGGTCAGCAGTAGTGGTGGCTGCACTGGCAGCTACTACTGCAGCTCTGGGGGCAGTGTCTCCAGGCGATCTCTGGGGATCAGCTGTAGTGTCAGCTTCAGTTGCATCCAGGGCAGTGGTTTCTTCTGTAGCAGCAGCACTCAGAAAGAAGACCATTAAGCGACCTCAGGCTGGCCAGTGGAATCAGAGGCAGCAATGGCGGTAGCTGTGCAGGCAGCGGTTGATTGACAGTCAATATAAATTTTGACTTCTATTTTCAATGTTAAATTTGCAAACATATAACAATTTTTCAAATATACTATTCATTCATAGGACTCACACTTTAGATTCCCTGTGTCAAATTCTGTATATTATTATATGATTTAAACATATTTTCACAAGTACATTCTTATGAATATTCATATTTCCCCCTTATAAATCTTAATTCTCTAAAAGTTGACCTAGCTCAGCACAAAATTTGATCTAAACTTTTCAATAAATCTATATTTAAACCTAATTTGAGTTAAATCTATGTTCATAAATATGAATTTTAAATTGTATTTTGACTTTTCTTTCAATTTTCAATGTTAAATTTGCACGTGTAATACTATATATCATATATAGGATTTATCCTTACATCTCCACATTTACAAAAGTATATTCATAGGACACATGCTTATTTTCTCTGTATCAGATTTTATATTCTTATATATGTTTCACACATATTATTAAATGTATATTCCTATGTATATTAATATTTACCCATGTTAATCTTAATTTTCTAATGTTTACCCTAACTACACATTAATCTTAATTCTTTACCTCATGCCCTGGTTCATATGAAAATATAATATTACACTTTCCATACTTATATATATAAACTTTAAGTGACTTAAATCTATGTACATGAATATGAATTTTAAAATGTACATTGACATTTGTTTTCTATTTTCACTGTTAATATTGCACACATATCACAATATATCATATATAGGATTCATCATTTCATCCCAAATTTTACAAAAGTATGTTAGATTCACACTTTACTTTTCCCTGTGTCAAATCTTTTTTATGTTTATATATGTCTTCACACATATTTTCATAAGTAGACTCATGAATATAAACATTTCCCCACATAAATGTTAATTATCTAACCATAATCCAAGCTTATTACAAAATTTTATATTACCCTTTCCATAATGCTACATCTAATCTTAATGTGACTAAAATCCCATGTACATGGATATAAATTTGAATGTGTATTTTTTGAATTAAATTATTTATTCTAATTTGTTATACAAGATGATAGAATGCAATTCATTTCATATTATACATATAGAACACAATTTTTCAAGTCAATGATTGTACACAAAGTATTTTCACATCATTCATGTCTTCATACATGTACTTAGGGTAATGATGTCTAACTCATTCCACTGTCATTCCTACCCTCATGCCCCCTCCCTTATTCTCCCTCCCCTTTGCCCTATATAAATTCCTCCATTCCTCCCATGCTTCCCACCCCCCATGGACATTATGAGTCAGCATCCTCATATCAAAGAAAACATTCAGCCTTTGGTTTTGGGGGATTGGCTTGCTTCACTTAGCATATTATTCTCCAGTACCACCCATTTACCTGCAAATGCCATGATTTTATTCTCTTTTATTGCTAAGTAATATTCCACTGTGTATATATGCCACATTTTTTAATCCATTCATCTACTAAGAGGCATCTAGGTTGGTTCCACAGTTTAGCTATTGTGCTGCTATAAACATTGATATGTCTGTGTCCCTATACTATGCTGTTTTTAACTCCTTCGGGCATAAACCAAGGAATGGGAGAGCTGGGTCATATGGTTATTCCATTCCAAGTTTTCCAAGGATCTCCAAACTGCTTTCCATATTGGCTGCACCAATTTGCAGTCCCACCAGCAATGTATGAGTGTGCCTTTTTTCCCCCACATCCTCACCAACACTTATTGTTGTTTGTACTCTTGATAGCTGCCATTCTGACTGGAGTGAGATAAAATTTTGATATATATTTTCTATTTTCAATTTGCATACATATCACAATGTATCATATATATTGTGTTTGATATATATATATATATATATATATATATATATATATATATATATATATACTCATAGCCTCACACTTTAGTGCTTTTTATGTCAGATTTTGTATGTTTATATATGTTTTCACACATATTTTTACAATTACATTCTTTTTAAATTTTTTAAATTTTTGTTAGTTGTAGATGGACACAATATCTTTATTTTTATTTATTTGTTTTTATGTGGTGCTGAAGATCAAACCCAAGGCCTTACACACATGAGGCAAGTGCTCTAGCACTGAGCTACAACCCCAGCCCACAATTACATTCTTAGGAGTATTTCTATTTCTTCACTTTTATCTTAATTCTCTCACCCTAAACCTAGCTCTATTCAAAATTTGACATTACCTTTTCCATACATCTACATTTAACTGTAATGTGATTTAAATCCATGCATATTAATATAAATTTAAAGTGTATTTTTACTTCTATTTTCAATGTTTAATGTTAAATTTGCATACATATCACAATATACCATATATAGGACTCCTCCGTGCATCCCTATGTTTACAAAGGTAAATTAATAAGACTAACATTGTATCTTCCTTATGTCAGACCCTTTATATTTACATATTTTCACGCATATTTTCACAAGTACATTTTTATGAATATTCATATTACCCAATATTAATCTTAATCTCTAATTGTAACCCTAGCTCAGTACAAAACATATTACCCTTTCCATAATATGCTCTATATGTAGATAAAATGTGACTTAAATCCATGTACACAAATATAAGATTTAGAATGTATTTTGACATTTATTTTCTATGTTTACTGTTAAATTTGCAAACATATCACAATATGTTACATATAGAATTTATCCATGTGCCCTCATATTTACAAAATATATATTTGTAGGATTCACATTTTAGTCTTCCCTGTTTCAGATCTTGTATATTTATATGTGTGTTCACATATATTTTTCACAAGTACTTTCTTATGAATATTCATATTTCCCCATATTCATCTTAATCATCGAATCCTAACCCTAGCTCAGAATAAATTTCATATTACCCTTTATATCTAAACCTATTACCTTTATATCTAAATCTAGTGTGCCTTCAATAAATGTACAACAAACATGAATTTTAAAGTCTATTTTTTTAAATATACTTTTTAGTTGTAGGTGGACACAATTCCTTTATTTTATTTTTATGTGGTGCTGAAGATCAAACCCAGTGCCTCACATGTGCTAGGCAAGCGCTCTACTACTGAGCCTCAACCCCAACCCCTTTAAAGTCTATTTTGACATCTCATATATTTTCAATTTTCAATGTTAAGTTTGTATACATATCAGAATATATAATATATAGGATTCATTCATTTCTCCCCATACTTACAATATTTATATTTATAGGACTCACACTTTACTTTTCACTGTGTCAGGTCTTTTATATTTATATGTGTTCACACATATTGCCACACATACATTCTTATGAATATTCACATTTTCTCATATTAATCTTTATTCTTTATCCATAACTCTAGCTCATTATAAAATTTAATATTATACTTTCCATCCCTCTATATGTTAACCTAATATGAATTAAATCCTTGAAAACAAATGCAAATTTTAAAGTGTATTTTGACTTGTTTTTGATTTTCAATGTTAAATTTTCACATATAACACAATATATCATATATAGGAATTAAATATGTGTCCCAAATATACAAAATATATATTTATTGGTGGAACTTTTTACTTTTCCTTGTGTCTGATATTCTATATTTATGTAAATTTTCACACATGTTATCATAGTACATTTTTATAAATATTACTATTTCCACATATTAATTTTAATTATCTAACTCTAACCCTGGCTCAGTAGAAAATTTAATATTACTATTCATAGACCTGTATATCTAAACCTAATATGACTTAAATACATCTACACAAATATTGACTTTTAAGTATATTTGATATTTGTTTTCTATTTCCAATATTAAATTTGTATACATATCACAGTATATCATATATAGGATTTATCCATATGTCCAATTTTTATAAAATACATATTCATATGACTCACACTATACTCTTCCTTGTGTCTAATTATCTATATTTATGTTTTCATGAATATTTATATTTTCCCATATTTATCTTAATTCTCTAACCCTCATGCTAGCTCAGTACAAAATTTGATATTACAGTTTCTATATCTCTATATCTAAACTGAATTTGACTTAAACCCATGTACAAGAATATGATTTTTAAAGTTCATTTTGGCATTTATTTTATATTTTAAATGTTAATTTTGCATAAATATCAGAATATATCATATAAAGGATTCATCCATATGTGCCCTTACTTACAAAATATGTATACATATGACTCACATTTTTCTCTTCCCTGTGTCAGATCCTGTATATTTATATTTCTTTTCAAGCATACTTTCATAAGTAGTTTCTTATGAATAGTCATATTTTCCCATATTAACCATACATCTCTAAACTTAACCCTAGCTCTATACAAAATTTTATATTATCCTCTCTATACATCTATATCTGAAAAGAATTTGACTTAAATTTATGTACACAGATATGAATTTGAAGTTTATTTTGACATGTATTTTCTATGTTCAATTTTAAATTTGCATACATAATATATCTTAGATATGATTCTTCCATGCCTCTCCAATTTGAAATACATATATTCATATGACTCAAAATTTACTCTTCCATATGTCAGATTCTATATATATATATATTTGTACATATTTGTGTGTGAATATTTGTTTTTGTATGAATATTTGTTTTTCTATACCAATATTAATTCTTTTACCCTAACCTTAGCTCAATTCAAAATTTGATATTATCCATCCCATACATTTATATCTACACCTAATGTAACTTAAATCCATGTAAACACACACACACACACACACATATTTTCACAAATACATTCTTATGAATATTTATATTTCCCCACATTAATCTTAATTCTCTCACTTCAACCCTAGATATTATCCTTTGCTTACATCTATATATAAACCTAATGTGACCTGAATCCAATATATGAATACAAATTTAACGTGCATTTTGACTTTTATTTTAAATTTTCAATGTTAAGTTTGTATACATATTACAATGTACCATCTGTGGCTTCTCCATGCATCACCATGTTTACAAAAGTAAATTAATTGAGCTATCATTTTTCCCCTGTGTCAGCTCCTGTATATTTATGTGTGTTTTCATGCATATTTTCATAAACACATCTATATGAATATAGTTGTTTCCCCCATATTAATCTTAATTCTTCAAATCTAACCCTAGCTCAGTACAAAATTCAAATTGTTTCCATATTTCTATATCTGAAACTAATGTAACTAAAATCCATGTACACAAATTTAAATTTTAAAGTGAGTTTTGACATATATTTTCTATTTTCAAACTTAAATTTGCATACATATCAAAATAAATCCTATATACGATTTATTCATGCTTTCCTACATTTTCAAAATGTAAATTCATAGGACTCACACTTTACTCTTACATATGTCAGATTTTGTATATTTGTATTTGTTTTCACATATATTTTCATAAGTTCCTTCTTATGAATACTTGTTTTCCTACATTAATCTTAATTCTTTCACCCTAGCCTTAGCTCAATTTAAAATTTGAGATTATCCCTTCCATACATTTCGATCTACACCCAATGTGACAAAAATCCATGTACATGAATATCAATTTCAAAGTTTATATGACTTCCATTTTTAATTTTCAGTGTTAAGTTTTCATATATATCACAATATATCATATGTAGGATTCATCCATGAATCTTCATATTTCAAATATGATTTTCAAAATAATATATGTTCATAGAACTAACAATTTAATATTTCATGTGTCATATCCTGTATATATATATGTGTGCATGTGTGTGTCTGTTTCTTCATATGTTTTTCCAAGTATATTTATATGAATGTATATATTTCCAAAAATTATTCTTAATTCTGTATCACTAACCCTAGGAGAGCACAAAATTTAAATTTAACATTTCCATACATCTATATCATAAATGAATATGAATTTCAATTTTTATTTGAACATTTATTTTTTATTTTAATTTTTAAATTTGCATACACATTATAGTATATCATATATAGAATTCATCCTGGCATTCCCAATTTACGGAACATATATTTATGGGACTAAGAATTTACTCTTCCCTGTTTCTGATCCTTTATATTTAAATATGTTTTCAAAAATATATCCTTATGTGCCGCAGTCTGGCTGGGCACAATTCAGGAGCCACTTGTCAAAAGAAATGAACTTTATTTTTAGAACACACACACCACACCACACAGCTCTTCAGGAAAAACCCTCAGAGCCCAACTGCCACCACCGGCTTCCCACAAGCCTCTCAACCTCCCCCACTCCTCCTGCTCTTGAGGCTGATGGCTGGGTCGCGTGGGCAGAGCCAAAAAAAAGTCCCCCAATGAGCAGCTCTGTGGTCTGAAAGGGCAGGGAAACAACCCAATGAGCATCACCGCAGAGGAGCCAATCAGTTGGCAGCTAGAAGTTTGCTGGGGCTGCTGTGAGCCAATCATCAGCTGGCAGCTGGAAGTTTGCTGGCAGCTGGAAGTTTGCTGGGGCCCCTTCGGCTGTGGCTCTCAACACTTATGAATATTGATATTTTTTCATATAAATCTTAATTCTATAATTCTTTTTCTATTGATTTTTTAAAACATACATGACAGTGGAATGCATTATAATTCTTATTACACATATACAGCACAATTTTTCACATCTCATATATAAAGTATTTTCACACCAATTTGTGTCATCATACATGTGCTTTGGATAATAATGTCCATCACATTCCACCATCATTGCTAACCCTCTGCCCCCTCACTTTCCTCCCACCCCTCTACCCTATCTAGAGTTTGTCTATTCCTCCCATGCTCTGCCTCCCTATCCCACTATGAATCAGCCTCCTTATATCAGAGGAAACATTTGGCATTTGTTTTGGGGGGGATTGGCTAAATTCACTTAGCATTAAATTCTCCAACTCCATTCATTTACCTGCAAGTACCATGATTTTATTCTCTTTAATTGCTGAGTAAAATTTCATTGTGTATATATGCCACATTATTGTTCCATTCATCTACTGAGTAGCATCTAGCTTGGTTCCACAATTTAGCTATTGTGAATTGTGCTGCTATATACATTGATGTGGCTGTATCCCCATAGTATGCTATTTTTAAGTCCTTTGGGTATGGACCAAGGAGAGGGATAGCTGGGTCAAATGGTGGCTCCATTTCCAGATTTTCAAGGAATCTCTGTACTGCTTTCTATATTGGCTGCACCAATTTGTAGTTCCACCAGCAATGTATGAATGTACCTTTTTCTCCACATCCTCACCAGCACTTATTGTGTTTTTTTCTTTATAATAGCTGCCATTCTGAATGAAGTGAAAAGGTATCTTAGAGAAGTTTTTTTTTTTTATTTTTTATTGTTGGCTGTTCAAAACATTACATAGTTCTTGATATATCATATTTCACAATTTGATTCAAGTGGGTTATGAGCTCCCATTTTTACCCCATATACAGATTGCAGAATCACATCAGTTACACATCCATTGATTTACATATTGCCATACTAGTGTCTGTTGTATTCTGCTGCCTTTCCTATCCTCTATTATCCCCCCTCCCCTCCCCTCCCCTCCCCTCTTCTCTCTCTGCTCCCTCTACTGACATTCGTTTGTCCCCCTTATATTATTTTTCCCCTTCCCCTCACTTCCTCTTGTATGTACTTTTGTATAACTCTGAGGGTCTCCTTCCATTTCCATGCATTTTCCCTTCTCTCTCCCTTTCCCTCCCACCTCTCATCCCTGTTTAATGTTAATCTTCTTCTCATGCTCTTCGACCCTACTCTATTCTTAGTTACTCTCCTTATATCAAAGAAGACATTTGGCATTTGTTTTTTAGGGATTGGCTAGCTTCACTTAGCATAATCTGCTCTAATGCCATCCATTTCCCTGTAAATTCTATGATTTTGTCATTTTTTAATGCAGAGTAATACTCCATTGTGTATAAATGCCACATTTTTTTTATCCATTCATCCATTGAAGGGCATCTAGGTTGGTTCCACAGTCTGGCTATTGTGAATTGTGCTGCTATGAACATCGATGTAGCAGTGTCCCTGTAGCATGCTCTTTTTAGGTCTTTAGGGAATAGACCAAGAAGGGGAATAGCTGGGTCAAATGGTGGCTCCATTCCCAGCTTTCCAAGAAATCTCCATACTGCTTTCCAAATTGGCTGCACCAATTTGCAGTCCCACCAGCAATGTACAAGTGTACCCTTTTCTCCACATCCTCGCCAGCACTTGTTGTTGTTTGACTTCATAATGGCTGCCAATCTAACTGGAGTGAGATGGTATCTTAGGGTGGTTTTGATTTGCATTTCTCTGACTGCTAGAGATGGTGAGCATTTTTTCATGTACTTGTTGATTGATTGTATGTCCTCCTCTGAGAAGTGTCTGTTCAGGTCCTTGGCCCATTTGTTGATTGGGTTGTTTGTTCTCTTATTGTCTAATTTTTTGAGTTCTTTGTATACTCTGGATATTAGGGCTCTATCTGAAGTGTGAGGAGTAAAGATTTGTTCCCAGGATGTAGGCTCTCTATTTACCTCTCTTATTGTATCTTTTACTGATTAAAAACTTTTTAGTTTGAGTAAGTCCCATTTGTTGATTCTAGTTATTAACTTTTGTGCTATGGGTGTCCTATTGAGGAATTTGGAGCCCGACCCCACAGTATGTAGATCGTAGCCAACTTTTTCTTCTATCAGACGGCATGTCTCTGATTTGATATCAAGCTCCTTGATCCATTTTGAATTAACTTTTGTGCATGGTGAGAGAAAGGGATTCAGTTTCATTTTGTTGCATATGGATTTCCAGTTTTCCCAGCACCATTTGTTGAAGATGCTATCCTTCCTCCATTGCATGCTTTTAGCCCCTTTATCAAATATAAGGTAGTTGTAGTTTTGTGGATTGGTTTCTGTGTCCTCTATTCTGTACCATTGGTCCACCCACCTGTTTTGGTACCAGTACCATGCTGTTTTTGTTACTATTGCTCTGTAGTATAGTTTGAAGTCTGGTATCGCTATACCGCCTGATTCACACTTCCTGCTTAGCATTGTTTTTGCTATTCTGGGTCTTTTGTTTTTCCATATGAATTTCATGATTGCTTTCTCTATTTCTACAAGAAATGCCGTTGGGATTTTGATTGGCATTGCATTAAACCTATAGAGAACTTTTGGTAATATCGCCATTTTGATGATGTTAGTTCTGCCTATCCATGAACAGGGTATATTTTTCCATCTTCTAAGATCTTCTTCTATTTCTCTCTTTAGGGTTCTGTAGTTTTCATTGTATAAGTCTTTCACCTCTTTTGTTAGGTTGATTCCCAAGTATTTTATTTTTTTTGAAGATATTGTGAATGGAGTGGTTGTCCTCATTTCCATTTCAGAGGCTTTGTCGCTGATATACAGGAATGCCTTTGATTTATGCATGTTGATTTTATATCCTGCCACTTTGCTGAATTCATTTATTAGCTCTAATAGTTTCTTTGTAGACCCTTTTGGGTCTGCTAGGTATAGAATCATATCATCTGCAAATAGTGATAATTTAAGTTCTTCTTTTCCTATTTTTATGCCTTTAATTTCTTTCGTCTGTCTAATTGCTCTGGCCAGTGTTTCGAGAACTATGTTGAACAGAAGTGGTGAGAGAGGGCATCCCTGTCTTGTTCCAGATTTTAGAGGGAATGCCTTTAATTTTTCTCCATTCAGAATGATGCTAGCCTGAGGCTTAGCATAGATTGCTTTTACAATATTGAGGTATGTTCCTGTTATCCCTAGTTCTTCTAGAGTTTTGAACATAAAGGGATGCTGTACTTTGTCGAATGCTTTTTCCGCATCTATCGAGATGATCATATGATTCTTATTTTTAAGTCTATTGATGTGGTGAATAACATTTATTGATTTCCGTATATTGAACCAGCCTTGCATCCCAGGGATGAATCCTACTTGATCATGGTGCACAATTTTTTTGATAAGTTTTTGTATCTGAGTGGCCAGAATTTTATTGAGGATTTTTGCATCTAGGTTCATTAGAGATATTGGTCTGTAGTTTTCTTTCTTTGAAGTGTCTTTGTCTGGTTTAGGTATCAGGGTGATGTTGGCCTCGTAGAATGAATTTGGAAGTTCTCCCTCTTTTTCTATTTCCCGAAGTAGCTTGAAAAGTATTGGTATTAGTTCCTCTTTAAAGGTTTTGTAAAACTCTGCTGTATACCCATCCGGTCCTGGGCTTTTCTTAGTTGGTAGTCTTTTGATGGTTTCTTCTATTTCCTCAATTGATATTGGTCTGTTTAGGTTGTCTATATCCTCCTGACTCAATCTGGGCAGATCATATGACTTAAGAAATTTATCTATGCCTTCACTATCTTCTAATTTATTGGAGTATAAGGATTCAAAATAATTTTTGATTACCTTCTGTATTTCTGAAGTGTCTGTTGTGATATTGCCTCTTTCATCCCGTATGTTAGTAATTTGAGTTCTCTCTCTTCTTCTCTTCGCTAGCATGGCTAAGGGTCTGTCGATTTTGTTTATTTTTTCAAAGAACCAACTTTTAGTTTTGTCAATTTTTTCAATTGTTTCTTTTGTTTCGATTTCATTAATTTCAGCTCTGATTTTAATTATTTCTTGCCTTCTACTTCTTTTGCTGTTGTTTTGCTCTTCTTTTTCTAGGATTTTGAGATGAAGTATGAGATCATTTATTTGTTGGTTTTTTCTTTTTTTAAGGAATGAACGCCAAGCAATGAATTTTCCTCTTAGAACTGCTTTCAGTGTGTCCCATAGATTCCGATATGTTGTGTCTGTGTTTTCATTAATCTCTAAGAATTTTTTAATTTCTTCCTTGATGTCTTCTATAACCCATTGATCATTCAGTAACCTATTGTTCATTCTCCAAGTGATGTATTCTTTTCCCTTCCTTCTTTTATCATTGATTTTCAGTTCCATTCCATTATGATCAGATAGGATGCATGGTATTATCTCTACTCCTTTATATTGTCTAAGAGTTTCCCTGTGACATAATATATGATCTATTTTTGAGAAGGATCCATGTGCTGCTGAGAAAAAAGTGTAACTGCTTGATGTTGGGTGGTATATTCTATATATGTCAATTAAGTCTAGGTTATTAATTGTGTTATTGAGTTCTATAATTTCCTTATTCAACTTTTGTTTGGAAGATCTGTCCAGTGGTGATAGAGGTGTGTTGAAGTCTCCCATGATTATTGTATGGTGGTCTATTAGACTCTTGAACTTGAGAAGAGTTTGTTTGATGAACATAGCTGCACCATTGTTTGGGGCATATATATTTATGATTGTTATGTCTTGTTGGTGTATGGTTCCCTTGAGCAGTATGTAGTGTCCCTCTTTATCCCTTTTGATTAACTTTGGCTTGAAATCTATTTTATTTGATATGAGTATGGATACTCCTGCTTGTTTCCGAAGTCCATATGAGTGATATGATTTTTCCCAACCTTTCACCTTCAGCCTATGTATGTCTTTTCCTATCAAATGCGTCTCCTGTAGGCAGCATATTGTTGGGTCTTGTTTTGTGATCCATTCTACTAGCCTGTGTCTCTTGATTGGTGAGTTTAAGCCATTAACATTTAGGGTTATTATTGAGATATGGGTTGTTCTTCCAGCCATATTTGTTTATTTATGTTACTAAACATGGTTTGTTTTCCTCTTTGATTATTTTCCCCCTTTAGTGTCCTACCTCCCACTGTTGGTTTTCATTGTTATTTTCCATTTCCTCTTCCTGTAATGTTTTGCCAAGGATGTTTTGAAGAGATGGTTTTCTAGCTGCAAATTCTTTTAACTTTTGTTTATCGTGGAAGGTTTTAATTTCATCTTCCATCCTGAAGCTTAATTTCGCTGGAAACACAATTCTTGGTTGGAACCCATTTTCTTTCAGTGTTTGAAATATGTTATTCCAGGATCTTCTAGCTTTCAGAATCTGTGTTGAAAGATCAGCTGTTATCCTGATTGGCTTACCCCTAAATGTGATCTGCTTCCTTTCTCTTGTAGCTTTTAAAATTCTCTCCTTATTATGTATGTTGGGCATCTTCATTATAATGTGTCTAGGTGTGGGTCTCTTATGATTTTGCACATTCGGCGTCCTGTAGGCTTCTAGGATTTGGGGTTCTGTCTCATTCTTCAAGTCTGGGAAGTTTTCTCGTATTATTTCATTGAATAGATTGCTCATTCCTTTGGTTTGAAACTCTGTCCCTTCTTGTATCCCAATGACTCTTAAATTTGGTCTCTTGATGTTATCCCATATTTCTTGGATGTTCTGCTCATGGTTTCTTAACAGTCTTGCTGAGCTGTCTATGTTCTTTTCAAGTTGAAATACTTTATCTTCATTGTCTGATGTTCTGTCTTCTAAGTGTTCTACTCTGCTGGTAGTATTCTCAATTGAGTTTTTAAGTTGGCTTATTGCTTCCTGCATTTCTAGGATTTCTGTTTGTTTGTTTTTTATAACCTCTATTTCCCTGTATAGTTGATCTTTTGCTTCTTGGATTTGTTTATGTAATTCATTGTTGAAGTGATCTTTCATTGTCCGATTTTGCTGTCTGATGTCTTCCTTGAGACTCCAGATCATCTGAAGCATGTATATCCTGAATTCTTTATCTGACATTCCATCTGCTGTAGCTATTACCTCTTCTAACGTTGAGTTGACCTGCAATGCTTGTGCTCCTTTCTTTCCTTGTCTCTTCATACTGTTCGCGTTCCTTTCTACTTGGTGAAACTGTTGTGCTATTGAATTTTCCCCCTATATATTTATATTGGTCTTGTATAGTTGCAAAGTCTCCCTCGCAGGTGCGGGCGGCGGCTCTGTCCCTCTGTGGGCCGCTAGGCTTGTTCTGTCGGTGGTCACAGTTCTGTCTACTTTGCAGGCGCAGGCAGAGGCACTGCCCCTCTGCAGGCCTCTGGGGCTGTACTGCCAGTGGGTCGCAGGTGCGCCTACCTTGCAGGCGCGGGGGGGGGGGCGGCTCTACCCTTCCTCAGGCCACTGGGCCTGTTCTGTCTCTCGGTTGCAGGTCTGGCCTGTTCTGATGGTGGTCACAGTTCCATCTACCTTGCAGGCGCTGGGGGGAGGGGGCGGCTCTGCCTCTCAGCAGGCCGCTGCTCCTCTTCTGCCGGTGGGTCGCAGGCCCGCCTACCTTGCAGGAGTGATTGGAAGCTCTGCCACTCCGCGGGCCACTGGGCCTTTTCTGTCAGTGGTCACAGTTCCCCCTACCTGACAGGCGCAGGGGGTGGGGGGCGGCTCTGCCCCTCAGCAGGCCACTGGGCCTGTTCTGTGGGTGGTCACAGTTCCCTCTACCTTGCCGGCGCAGGGGGAGGGGGCGGCTCTGCCTCTCAGCAGGCCGCTGCTCCTCTTCTGCTGGTGGGTCGCAGGCCCGCCTACCTTGCAGGAGTGATTGGAAGCTCTGTCCCGCTGCGGGCCACTGGGCCTTTTCTGTCGGTGGTCACCATCCCACCTACCTGGGAGGCACGGGGGGTGGGGGGCGGCTCTGCCCCTCAGCAGGCCACTGGGCCTGCTCTGTACATGGTCACAGTTCCCTCTGCCTTGCCGGTGCAGGGGGAGGGGGCGGCTCTGCCTCTCATCAGGCCGCTGCTCCTCTTCTGCCGGTGGGTCGCAGGCCCGCCTACCTTGCAGGAGTGATTGGAAGCTCTGTCCCGCCGCGGGCCACTGGGCCTTTTCTGTCGGTGGTCACCGTTCCACCTACCTGGCAGGCGCAGGGGGTGGGGGGGCGGCTCTGCTCCTCAGCAGGCCGCTGGGCCTGCTCTGTGCGTGGTCACAGTTCCCTCTACCTTCCTTAGAGAAGTTTTGATTTGCATTTCTCTGATTGCTAGAGATGATGAACATTTTTTCATATATTTGTTGATTGTTGTATATCCTCTTCTGAGAAGTGTCTGTTCAGGTCCTTGGACAATTTATTGATTGGGTTATTTGGTTTTTTGGTGCTTAGCTTTTTGAGTTCTTTATATACCTTAGAGATTAGTGCTCTGATGTGTGAGGGGTAAAAATTTGCTCCCAGAATGTAGGCTCTCTATTCACCTCACAGATTGTTTCTTTTGCTGAGAAGAAACATTATTCATCCCATTTATTGATTCTTGATTTTAATTCTTGCACCAAAGAAGTCTTATTAAGGAAGCTGGGGCCTAATCCCACATGATGAATATTAGGGCCTACCTTTTTTTCTATTAGATGCAAAGTCTCTGGTTTAATTCCTGGCTCCTTGAACCATTTTGAGTTGAGTTTTGGCATGGGGTGAGAAATAGGGGTTTGATTTTATTTTGTTGCATATGGATTTCCAGTTTTGTTGAAGAGGGTATCTTTTCTCCAATGCATATTTTTGGCACCTTTGTCTAAAATAAGATAATTGTAATTTTATTGGTTAGTCTCTGTGTCCACTATTCTGTACCATTGGTCTACCAGTCTGTTTTGGTGCCAATACTATGCTATTTTTGTTACTATTGCTCTGTAGTATAGTTTAAGGTCTGGTATAGTGATGACACCTGCTTCACTCTTTCTGCAAAGAATTGCTTTAGCTATTCTGGATCTCTTATTTTTCTAGATGAATTTCATGACTGTTTTTTTCTATTTCTATGAGGAATGCCATTGGGATTTTGATCAGAATTGCATTAAATCTGTATAGTGCTTTTGGAAGTATGGTCATTTTGATAATAATAATTCTGCCTATCCCAGAGCAAGGTAGATCTCTCTGTCTTTTAAGGTCTACTCTGACTTCTTTCTTTAGGGTTCTGTAATTTTCATTATATAGATCTTTCACCTCTTTCATTAAGTTGATTTCCAAGTATTTTTTTGAAGATATTGTAAATGGGGTAGTTTTCCTCATTTCCCTCTCAGAGGATTTGTCACTGACATACAGAAATGCCTTTGATTTATGGGTGTTGATTTTATATCCTGCTACTTTGATGAATTTATTTACTAGTTCTAGAAGTTTTCTGGTGGAACTTTTTGGGTCCTCTAAGTATATAATCATATTGTCAGCACATAGTGCTAATTTAAGTTCTTCTTTTCCTATACATACAGGAAACAGAGGAGACACAGGTGAATATCACTATAAAGGTGGTATTAACTTTAAGCTTTATTGAGGTGTTATCTGCCTATTTCTCCTGAGTTACTGCTTTTTGCATTTGTAACTGATGGGTATTTTGTGAGGATGTATTTTTTACAGTAGGTATAGTATTCACTGATATTCTTGCCTGCAAAATTATGCTGTGGTGTTTGCCAAATTATATAGTGTTTTATTTCCACCTTTCCTCCTACATTTATTAACTGGTGACTAATTAGTGGAGGGTCTATTCCTTTTTCTTATTTATTTATATCACAACAGACCAAATATTTGCTTAATCTGTAAGTATAAAAATTCTTAAGATTTTAGAGCAGAACTTATTCAAATGCCTTCAAAAAGGTGATATAGAAGGAAGGAAGATAGTGGGCCAGAGGGAGGCAGCATTCTGTGTTATTCCATGATTCAGATCTCACCTAGTCGGAATACTACATCTCTGAAAGTGTTATAAGACCCCTATACAGCTGCAGAAATCACCAGAAAAGACCCCACGCAGGGATCCAGGCCTCCACATTCGAGCAGGATGCCATGCATTTGAGTAGGACTCCTGGCTCCAAATACCCAAAGTCTGAAGTTATAGCCACAAAGGGCTTGGGAGTGCCTTAGCAGAATCACCTATCAACCCATCTGCAGATCTCCAAGACTGCATGCGGCTCCCATGCAGATCACTCAGCTGCTACCTACCCATAGCACAATTCCACCAGACACCCCGGTGCTAAAAGCAGACTGCCTCCATCTTGGCTCAACATTCTCACCATATTAGGGGGGCAGTTCCCAGATCAGATCTCCAACAGCCAGGTACCAATTTTCGAACCTCCCCCTCTCCCCAGCAGTGGTAACCCAACACAGTAGCTGCCCAACACAGGTGTGCAGCGCCACCCATGGGATTTCCAGTGTGAGAGGTTTCTCAATCAGGAACTGCTAAGGGAGATGAAGATAGGGCTAATGTCTGGAGCCTGACAGAGGGACCAGGAACTGGGAAACCTCCAGGCAAGATAGGAAGATAGTATTGGGTGCTAAAGTCATACAAGCACTCCCATAAAGACTTGTGAGGTGCAGTCTTCCTGCAGGAACTGGCGGTGCCACTCCCAGTTTCCAGGTACCCTGTGCCATGGCCAGCCTTCCCACCCTGGTTACCTCCACCATCCTGGGGCAGAGAAACCAGCTTACAACAGACAACCCCACCTGTTGTATGAGAAGAGAAGCAGGAAAGATACAGATCTCTAAAACTAGCAACAACCCTGGTTTCTTCTTTTGAGTTTTTTTTTTTTTTTTCTCTTCGACCCCTCTATCCTCCGGCCCTCACATCCCCAACATATGTAAAACCAAGAATTTTGCATGAAATAGGATTTTGAGGACTGAGTCATCTGAATAACATAACATAGAAGTGTTGTATATGCCCTTTTTTACCTTTTCATTTTTCTTCTTTCACTTTTCTTTCCCCCTCCAAATTTTAATAATTTAACATCCTATATTTTTCTAAATACATGTGTGTTTGTTTTATGTACTCTACTGTCTTCCCACTACTTCTCTACCCTAAATTACTTCCTCTCTATTCTCTTGCTACTAATCCTCTTCATTAGATTTCTCTTTCACACTTCCTAAGACATATTAACTCTATATCCTCACATCCTATCTCCTCAGCATATCGTCCTACACCCCACCTCCAGTTCATTGCAGACCACCAGAAACTATAAACCTTTTCACAAAACTACTGATTTTACTTTAGATAATAATTGAATCTAACATTTCTGTACATTGAGACTAAACTGTAAACGTCTTAATAACAACAAATTGTTCATAGGTGGTATATTGTTGATATTGGGATATGTTAACATTGTCCTTCCCCACAAAGGAAAGGCCTTGGAACCCTACAAGAGCACTACAAACCTATAAGGTAAAAACAATAACACTCTAGACCCATAGAGCTGAAAAAGAAGACACATGAGCAACATAAAAAGACAAGGGAAGAAAGTGCCCAAAACAAATCAAGACACCACATCATTAGAATCATTGGCAGCCACAGCAGAAGAAATGACAGATAAGGAGTTCAGGATGTACAAGGTTAAAATGTTCTGTGAACTCAAGGAGGATATAAGAGAGCAAATACAGGCAGTGAAAGATCACTTTGACAAGGATCTACATAAACAAAAGATCACCTCAACAAAAAACAGAAATCCTTGAAATGAAAGAAACAATAAAACAAATTAAGAGCACAAAGGAAAGCATCACCAACAGAGTAGACCACTTGGAAGATAGGACATCAGAAAATGAAGACAAAATATATAATCTTAAAAAGAACATATACCACAGAGTGATAATGGTAAAAAACCATGAGCAGAACATTCAAGAAATATGGGATAGCATAAAAAGACCAAATTTAAGAGTTATTGGGATAGTGGAAGGCATAGAGGTCCAAACCAAAGGAATGAACAATCTATTCATGAAATAATATTGGAAAACTTTCTAAACATGAAAAATGAATTAGAAATTCAAATTCAAGAAGACTACAGGATGCCAAATGTACAAAATTACAACCAAGGCACATTATAATAAAAATGTCCAACATACAGAATAAAAAGATAATTTTAAAAGCCACAGGAGAAAGAAAACAGATCACAAGTAGGGGAAAACCAATTAGGATAACAGTAGAATTTTCAACACAAACCCTGAAAGCTAGAAGATCCTGGAACAACATATATCAAGCTCTGAAAGAAAATGGGTGCCAACCAAGAATCTTATATCTAGGAAAATTAAGCTTTATATTTGAAGATGAAATTAAAACATTCCATTATAAACAAAAGCTAAAAGAATTTATAGCTAGAAAACAAGCACTACAAAACATCCTTGGAAAAATATTCCATGAAGAGGAAATGAAAAATAACAATGAAAATCAGCAGAGGGAGGTAGTATCCTAAAAGAAAAACTAATCAAAGAAGAAAATCAAGCCAAGTTAAAAAACAAAAATAAACAAATATGGTTGGGAATACAACCATGTCTCAAAAACAACCCTGAATGTTAATGACTTAAACTCATCAATCAAAAGATATAGCCTAGCAGATTGGATTTAAAAAAAAAAAACAATATGCTGCCTCCAGGAGACTCATCTAATAGGAAAAGACATATACAGACTGAAGGTGAAAGGTTGGAAAAAATCATACCCCTCACATGGACTGTGGAAGCAAGCAGGGGTTATTTATATTAAATGAAGTAGACTTCAAGCCAAAGTTAATCAAAAGGGATAAAGATGAACATTACATAATGCTCAAGGGAACCATACACCAACAAGACATAACAATCATAAATTTATAAGCCCCAAACAATGGTGCAGCTATGTTCATCAAACAAACTCTTCTTAAGTTCAAGAACTTGAGATTTTTGACCATAACACAATAATCTTGGGTGACTTTTATACACCTCTCTCTCCACTGGATAGATCTTCCAAACAAAAGTTGAATAAGGAAACTATAGAGCTCAATAACACAATCAATAACTTAGACTTAACAGACATATATAGAATATTTCAACCTGCATCAAGCAGATACACTGTCTTCTCAGCAGCACATGGATCCTTCTCAAAATAGACCATATACTATGCCACAGGGCAACTCTTAGCAAATATAAAAATGTAGAGACACTACCATGCATTTTATCAGATCATAATGGAATGAAATTGAAAATCAATGACAAAATAAAAAATAAAAATTACTCCTACACCTGGAGACTAAACAATATGGTACTGAAAGAACAATGGGTTGCACAAGACATCAAGGAGGAGAATAAAAATTCTTAGAGGTAAATGAGAACATACACACAACGTATCAAAATCTCTGGGACACTATGAAAGCAGTACTAAAAGGAAAATTCATTGCATGGAGTTTATTCCTTAAAAGAAGAAAAAGTCAACAAATAAATGACCTCATATTACATCTCAAAGCCCTATAAAAAAGAAGGACAAATCAGCAGCAAAAGCAGTAAAAGGCAAGAAATTATTAAAATTAGAGATGAAATCGAAACAAAAGAAACAATTGAAAAAATTGTCAAAATAAAAAGTTGATTCTTTAAAAAATAAAATTGACAGACCCTTAGCTATGCTAATGAACAAAAGGAGAGAGAAAACTCAAACTACCAGCATATGTGATGAAAAAGGTAATATCGCAACAGACACCAAAGAAATACAGAAGATAATTCGAAATTATTTTGAAATCTTATACTCCAATAAAATAGAAGACATTGAAGGCATCAACAAATTTCTTAAGTCATATGATTTGCCCAGATTGAGTCAGAAAGATATACACAATTTAAACAGACCAATATCAAGTGATAAAATAGAAGACATCATCAGAAGTCTACCAACCAAGAAAAGCCCAGGAACAGATGGATACACAGCCAAGTTCTACAAGAACGAATACCAATACTCTTTAAAGAAGAACTAATACCAGTACTCTTCAATTTATTTCAGAAAATAGAAAAAGAGGCAGTAATTCCAAACTCATTCTATTCTTATCCCCAAACCAGGCAAAGATACATCAAAGAAAGAAAACTTTAGACCAATATCTCTAATGAACATAGATGCAAAAATTCTCAATAAAATTCTGGCAAATCGAATACAAAAACATATAAAAAATATACTGCACCCCCAATCAAGTGGGATTCATACCAGGGATGCAAGTTTAGTTCAACATAAGGAAATCAATAAATGTAATTCATCACATCAATAGACTCCAACAAGTATCATATGATCGTCTCAATAGATGCAGAAAAAGTATTTGACAAAGTACAGCACCCCTTCATGCTCAAAACACTAGAAAAACTACGGACAACAGGAACATATCTCAACATCAAAAAGGATACCTATGCTAAGCACCAGGCCAACATCATTCAAAATGGAGAAAAATCAAAGACATTCCCTCTAAAAACTGGAACTAGAAGGGATGCCTTCTTTTACCACTTATATTTAACATAGTTCTTGAAACACTGGCCAGAGCAATTAGAGAGATGAAAAAATTAAAGGGATAATTATAAGAAAAGAAAAGCTTAAAATAGCACTATTTGCTGATGATTTGATTATATACCTAGTAGTAAATTAATTTAGTAAAGTAGCAGGATATAAAATCAACACCCATAAATGAAAGGCATTTCTGAATATCAGTGACAAATCCTCTGAGATAGAAATGAGAAAAATTACCCCACTTATAATAGCCTCTAAAAAAATACTTTGGAATCAACTTAATGAAAGAGGTGAAAGATCTATACAATGAAAACTACAGAACCCTAAAGAAAGAAATCAAAGAAGACCTTAGAAGATGGAAAGATCTACCTTGCTCTTAGATAGGCAGAATTAATATTATCAAAATGACCATACTACCAAAAGAACTATATAGATTAAGTGCAATTCTAATCAAAATCCCCATGGCATTCCTCATATAAATAGAAAAAGCCATCATGAAATTCATCTGGAAAAATAAGAGACCCAGAATAGCTAAAGCAATCCTTAGCAGGAAGAGTGAAGCAGGTAGCAACACTATACCAGACCTTAAACTACACTACAGCGCAATAGTAACAAAAATAGCATGGTATTGGCACCAAAACAGACTAGTAGACCGATGGTACAGAATAGTGGTCATAGAGACTAACCCACAAAATTAAAATTACCTTATATTAGACAAAGGTGCCAAAAACTTGCATTGGACAAAAGATAGCCCCTTCAACAAATGGTGCTGGGAAAACTGTAAATCCACATGCAAAAAAAATTAAATTAAACCCCTATCTCTCACCATGCAAAAAATTAAACTCAAAGTGGATCAAGAACCTAGGAATTAAACCAAAGACTCTGCATCTACTAGAAGAAAAAGCAGACCCTCATCTTTATCATGTGGGATTAGGTCCCAACTTCCTTAATAAGACTCCTATAGCACAAGAATTAAAACCAACAATCAATAAATGAGATGGACTCAAATTTAAAAATTTCTTCTCAGCAAAGAAACAATCTGTGACGTGAATAGAGAGCCTACATCTTGGGAGCACTTTTACCCCTCACACATCAGATAGAACACTAATCTCTAGGGTATGTAAAGAACTTAAAAAGCTAAGCACCAAAAAAACAAATAACCCAATCAATAAATGGGCCAAGGACCTGAACAGACACTTCTCAGAAGAGGATATACAAAAACAAAAAAATATTCATCATCTCTAGCAATTAGAGAAATGCAAATCAAACTACTCTAAGATATCATCTCACTCCAGTCAGAATGGCAGCTATTATGAAGATAAACAACTATAAGTGTTGGCGAGGATGTAGAGAAAAAGGTACATTCATACATTGCTGGTGTAACTACAAATTGGTGCAGCCAATGTAGAAAGCAGTACAGAGATTCCTTGAAAATCGTGAAAACGTGCATGAATGTGTATAAAGTACACAAAAAAGACATGGCTTCACAGAGTATTAGCAATGGGTTAAAAACCACAACACCCCTTGCAATTAAAATAGTCAAAAATTCTGAAAACTAAACATTTTCAAAAGTTTGCCACAAACTGTTGCAGCAAACCTGAATTGATCTGAGGTTCTCTATAATCTGTATTTCCTTAACCAATTACAGCTATCCACACATTTTGCTACAGAAATACCCTACATGATTAAGAGGTGCTTTGGTACAAGTCTGATGAAAGTCAAACACTGTGACCTTTTCCCCAGGTTCAGCCAGGTTTGGGGCAGGAAACATGACCTATGTTACCATTTCACAGTCGCTCTGCCTCTGGGCAGCTCATCACCTCTTCCTCTGCCATGCCCTCAGTGGGCCTCATTCACTTGCTAACATCTACACAGAGGGCTCCAATTTCCCCAGGTCACAATCAAATCAGGCTCTAGAATAAGATCAAGGACACTCACAGCCACCACCTCAGCTTAGATGACCCTGCAATACCTTTCTCCATCCACCAAGCTTTCAGTAAAGGATTCTTCTATCACAGTTTTTATCACAATATGACTAAAATGACCCATCTGAGAACTAAGCCCATCTCTGGATCCTCAGAAATCAACATGGCTTCTGGCATGCAGTAGGCCTCAATAAACAAACTATTAGTGCCCCGGAAATAACAGTCACACTCCAGGGCACCCCAGCAGCATCCTGCTGTAGGCCTTCATCTTCATCTTCATCTTCACTTTCTGGCTTTGAGATAGCTATTTAGGAAATAGCTAACCAAAGCATACTTCTTAAAGATTCTCTGAAACCATACACAGGAAATGTCTATCAGTGGAGATTCTAATACAGTGGACTCAGCTGGCTGGGAGAGCGACAGCTAGGCAGGAAACCCATCTCCCTTTCTGTGGTCCTCAGACCACACTTCCTCATTTTCACTTTTAGTGGTTCTCAAATTGCTCCCTAGCTCCCTTCCATCTCCTCATGTGAACCCCTCCATCCCTTTTGCCCTGCCTGACAGAACTGACAAAGGACAGTGTACCCCCAGATTAAGCAAACTCCAAAAGGGAATAATGTCCAGATAGAAGCTGTTAGGCACCCATATTAGGTACCCCACCTCTCCATCATCCAAGCACATAAAGTATCTACTAGGTGCCAGGCACACATGTATAAAACTGAAACTGCAGCTATGGCAGGGTTACCAAGGAGACGGGGTGGGGGAGATTAGGATGCATAAAACAAAAACTGGAACTCGTCAAGGAAATGAAAGAACACTTTCCCAGAGAAAAGATGACTGGCTGGAGAGCTACACAAAGAGCAAGAATTCCCTGAGTATGCAAGAAACAGGATCCCAGGCAAAGGGAACAGAAGAATATGAAGGGAAAGAAATGCCAGTCTGAAAAGAGTAGGGAATCTGAGTGAAAGGGTCCAAGAAAAGGCTGAACCTGTCCTTTTAAGGCCTTTTTTTATATATATATATATATATATATATATATATATATATATATATATATATATATATATATAATTACAGACAGAATACAAAACCATCAAATTTGCATTTTTAACAAGCTTATTCTAACTGCTGTGTATACAACTGAGTGATGCTTATCAGAAGAAAAGAACCTGCCCAAGTGGGATTTTAAAAGTAATACCAACAAATATAGATTACTGTTTAAGAGGCAAGGGAGACAGGCTGGTCAGAGTCACCTACTGGAGTTCAGGTCTATATGGCTGGAACACAGAGGTGCCATTCATGGAGGCTGGGAGCTCTAGAAAGCAGCCAGGTGTGATGAGCACATGCTGCACTTGGCACATACTGAGACAAAAATGTTTGGGGCATTACCCAGAATGGCATCCAGCAGACCACAAACTCTGTGGGCCTGGGACCAAGAAACAGCCTGGCCTGGAGTCATAAATTGGTGCATTTTCTGAGGATTTGTGGAAAGCTCAAAATCTTAAGAGGTTACCAGGGAAGGAAACGCACACTGAAAGAGATGATTGCCAAGGAAGAAGTCTTTAGAAACTATCTGAGGGAAGGAGGGAAGGAGGAATTTAGAGAAGCCTAAAGAGGACAAGAAGCCAGCCTGAGAGGCAGCTACAGGCAGAGACTACATAGTGGAGCAAAGGGTGGTCACCTGCGCCAAAACTGCCCAGAGTACTACATGGACCTTTTCAACTGTACTGAGCACCAGCAAAGATAAAAGAACCTTGATTTTAAACCTGGAGCTGCCAGAACCACTCTGAAGGGTCTTGGGGAGAAGAGGAGTGGGCTCTACTATTGAAAATGTTAATTTCTCCCAGAAGACAAGATAATTAAATGCAAGTAAATCCTGGCTTGGATGTTATAGGACATGGTTCTGCTGTTGTTGTTGTTCTTTCTTTAAAAAGATGCTCACAAGTGGGAGATCTGGGTGAACCTATATGGGAATTCTTTTGTACTACCTTTGCAACTTTTTGGAATTCTGAAAATATTTCAAGACGACAGTCTTTTTTATTTTATAAATATAAATGACTCAAAGTTAAGCCAGGTGCAAAACAGCTCAGGAGGGGCCTTTTTGAGACAAGAGCACCGCTCTCTGCCCCTATCTCAGTATCAAAAGAGAAACAGCAAGAAGAGGAAACAAAGACTCTCTGAAACCTCAGCGATTCCACAGAAAAGCAGACACAAATCAATTCCAAAACGCCCCGCCCCTGCACGTCTGCGCGCTGAGCTGCCGGCCCCTGAAGGGCACCCCTCCCAAACCCCTTAGCCTGCCCCAGACCAGTCCAACCCGCATATAACGCAACCCTCTTCAGTTCGGCCTGGCCTAAGCTCCACTCTCAGAACCAGGTCCGCCCTGGTCCCGCACACATTCCATCCCACCCTACTCCGCCTCAGTCACACCCACCCCACTACACTGCAAGCTCAGCCGGCCCCGCCGGCTTGCAGCCACAGCGCCCCCTTGCGACCCTCAGAGCTCACAGCGTGGTGGCCTATTGTTCCCGTCTGGTTTGTTCCCTACTCCTGGTTTGTTCCCTACTTCTCCGCACCTAACTAGCAGTAAGGCTGACTGCACTGTTGAGAAAATGCAACATCAGGTTCCGCTACTCCCGCATAAAAACCGGGCCGTGCAAGCGGGGTAACGCCTACCTGGGCTGGCCATACCTGAGCCTCGCCTGGCTGTACTGGACGCACCGAGGAAAGCACACCAAGACCTCTGAGCCAGCCTTGGCATTGGGTGTCAGCCGCGCAACGTCCGACACTAGAGTGCTCGGGGGCTCATCCCGCCTTACACGCCACGCCCCCGGGCAGGCCACGCCCACGCCCCGGCAATCATAGAGATGGCAGAACCTCCGAGGCGCCTAGAGAGAACCTGAAAGTGCCTCTGAAACCGAGTGGCCAGCATCGCAATACCCCAGAGGGTTAGATCCTCGGGCAACTTTCACCTGGCTTCTCCTCGGGTTCTCACCTAGAAACTTGCGCAGCTTCTACTCGGGGTGGGGGCCTCCATGACCTCTTTCTATCTAGGGCAGTAGTTCTCACTTGTGGCCCAAAACTAAAAATAGTAAAACCTCCCGGAATCGGAAACTGTGGGCGGGCCCCAATAATCTGTGCCTTCCAAACCCCGAAGGTGACTTTAATGCAAATAGGATTTGGATACCGCTGATCTTGGGTTTATCATCCTCCACAGTCTTTAACATTTTTACCTGGATAGGTCTTTATTGTAGGGGCTGGCCTGGGCATTGTGGGTATGATTTCAGAAAACTGGGAGTCCCTGTGTTTCTTCTGAAGACCCTGTTAATACCTGTATTTTTGCTTGTTAAAAACATAACCTTAATTGTAGGAAGTTGAGCATCCCTGGCTTCTACCTACTAAATTCCAGTAGCATGCTACACTCCCAAGACTCCAATTATAACAACTAAAAAGTCTCCAGTGTCCCCAGGAAGGCCAAACCTCTCATTGCACTGAAACATGGCAGCCCGTTAGGTGTGTAGAATTTCAGAGAAAACAGTTCCTTGACCCGGAAAGCTTTGTCTAAACACGAAAATCCCAAATAGGACCCAAATCCGTTAACATCCAAAAAGAGGGCCAGTAGTGAAGGTTTTGTTGTTGCTTTCCAACCACTATTTAACCTGGGTGGTTTTTTTGTTTGTTTGTTTGTTTGTTTTTGGTTGTTGTAAAGTGTGGTTCCAAAACACCTGAGTCAGAAAAAAAACTGTGTGTGTGTGTGTGTGTATCATGGTTATTTGGGGTACATCCAAGTTTGTCATTGTTCAGTTCACACATAAGCAAATTAAAAGGATAGAGGATGAACCCTGGGAAGGTGTGGGTACTATTTTAGGCAAGGTGGTGCAGTTTTTTCTATCTTGCTTTCTTTCCCAGAACCTTTGCCTTTTTTACTCATTCACTTATTCATTCAAGAAGAGTTTAAGGAGAGTCCATTCTGTAGCAGTCACCGCTCTGGGCACTGCTGCTAATGCAGTGAGGAAGAAAAGGGCAAAAAAGAAGGCGGCAGGGAAGGGGAAGAGAAAAACCCTGCTATCATCATTATGCTTAAATTCCAGGGGAGTGGGGGACAGACAATAAATACACAAGTAAAATATACTGGTATGTGAAAGTGGAAATTGCTATGGAGAGAAAGTAGGTGAAGAGTATATAGAGAAGAGTGGGAGAAGACTGTAGTGAATCCAGTTTTGAATAGTTTGTTCAGAGAAGACCTCAGTGAGAAGGTATATTTGAGGGAAAGCCAAAAGATGAAGAGCAATGTATGAGGAATTCAAGAGGAAAAATACTTGAAGCAGAGTGGATGGCACGACCAACAGCTCTGAAGTAAGAGCAAGCCTAGCCCAGCTGTGAGGATCACCATGGCTGAATCTGAGTGAACTAGGGGTATCAAAGAAATGGGGCCAGAGAGGGGGTGAGATGAACAGGAAATAATGTGCTATGTGCGTAGTGTGCTTGATGCCTGCTTCTTCGAGATCTTTATGATCTAGTGCAAATTTTTACTATAATGTAGATACTTGCACATGTACTTTATTAAAATATAATCAAAAGGTCAGGGACAAGTCTAAATCTTTATGCAGTTATGAAGAGCCCAGCTAGACATTTTCAGCGCATTGCTTTGAATTAAGCCACATTAATAATTCAAAGTCAAATCTTTTGAAAAGTATTTCAAAATATAGGTAAAAGCAGGGAAAATAAGAAGTCGAACAGGAACTGGGAAAATTTCAGCCTGGTAAACCAGAATTTTCGGGGAAAATGCTTATTTTAAAATTGTGTTAGTAAGAAATAAGCTAAGCTTTAAAGAAAAAATTGGAATAATTATTTAAATTAAGTGCATTATGCTGTGCATAAACTTTATAAAAATGCTTGGTATAGCTTGTTTATACTAGCTTGCTTTAGGAGATTGACACATATTTTTAGAATACTTATAAAAGTGCAACTAGAGGATGGGTGTGGTGATACTTGTCTGTAATTCCAGCTAACCAGGAGGCTGAGACAGGAAGATCACAAGTTTAAAGCCAACCTGGGCAATTTAGCAAGACTGTCTCAAGATAAGAAATAAAAAGTGCTGGGGATGTAACTCAGTGATAAGCTGTGCTGGTTTACATATAAAAGTCTCACGTCCATCAGACAGTGACTAAATATCACCTATAGTTGAGATGTTGATGAATAATATTCAATTAAATTTCAGTTATTAGTTACTTGATTGCATCAAGGCCTTTGACGCCCATAACAAAACCATAACCTACCCAACAATTTAAAATGCTGTATGTGTGACACCACAGTCATGTGCAATAACTGGGAGTTCTACAGCCCATAACATGTGGTGTTCTTACCTTTAAGTGATGACATGAGGAAGATGCTGTCTCCAGCTGCTATGTTCTGGGGTTTTGGTGATGGTGGTGGGGTTGCTATTGTGGGTTTGGTTCATTTTGTTTGTGGTGCTGGGCATAGAACCCAGTGCCACATACGCTAGGCAATCACTGTATTACTTAGCTACTGAGCTGCACACCCAACCCCTCTAGCTGTTGTTAACAATAGACAAAGAAGTCCAAGGGCAGATGCAGGGAGAGGAGGAGGGAAACTGCAGAGTCTACAGGCATATCAAGACAGGGATGAAGGTGAGTGGAACCAGGGGTAGCAGTGGTAGTGCTACAAAATGGTGAGATTTGAGCTTTAGTTTAAAGGTAGAGCTGACAGGATTTACAGATGTGAGTACAAGACACAATCCAGAATGGCCTCTATGTTTTGGCTTGAGCAAATGGAACTGTGGTGGTGCCATCAGCTAAGACAGGGAAGATGCTATCCAGAGAGATCAGGCCAGGAGTGAAAAGAGATCAGAATTTCAGTTGACATATTCCATGTGAAATGCCTATTAGACAAGCCATTGAACCTATCCAGAGTTTAGGGAGGAGTTCCCAGCTAAAAACGATGCATTGCAATCTGCAAAGTATAGATGGTATTTAAAGCAGCAGGCCCAGGTGAAAGCTCCCAGACATGAGGGTGAGTGGGTTGGAGAGCAGGGTTGGAGGTGAGCCCTTCTACAGCCACCCTACCGTCCCTCACCAACATGGATGAGTTTTGGTCATATTTTGGGGCTGGATTTCTGCCTATGCATTCAGTCCAGACTTCAACTGCCAGTCTGGAAGAGGACAGGGTACCAGGCTTCCAGATGTGGTCTGGGAGCTGAGGCGATCTGACAAATCTCAAGGAAGAAGTGCAGAGTTATGTTTGAACAGAGAAATGGGCTTTTTCAAGAATTTGGGAACTGCAGCCTGAGTATCCTCTTGGCTTCTTCCTATTGGAGAGGCCTGAGTTCAGGGGTTCTGCTTTATTGAAAAGAAATTATCTGGACTGGTGCTACAACTCACTGATATGTGAGGCCTTGCGTTCAAAGTTGAGTACTGAAAAAGGAAGGAAGGAAGGAAATGTTCAAGGAGCAACTTAGTGATGATCGTTGGTTTGAGAACAATTCGGTGTGTTTTAGGAAGGGTTCAACCAAAAGTTCTGTTTTACCTCCTGTAACAGAAACTCCAACTAAATACTAAGTGAAACAAGCCTGACACAGAAAAACAAATACCTTCTGAGCTCACTTATATGTAGAATCTAAAAATGATGATTGCCAGAGGCTGCAAGGGGGGAGAAAGAGTTGGCAGATAGTTTGTCAAAAAGTACTAAGTTTATGTTAGACAAGATAATAGAGATCTATTGTACAGCATGGACTACACTTAATGATAATGTATTATATATTGAAAAGAGAGTATCTTAGTTTTGTTCCTGTTGTTGTTGTTGTTGTTGTTGTTTTCTGCCCACAATACTACATGCTGGGTAAGCTATAGAGAAAAGGTTTATTTTGGGTTCATAGTTCTGATCCAAGGTCAAAGGGCCTCATCTGATTATAGCCTTCGTGTTGACAAAATCCAGAGGCAGCAACACAATGATGAGAGTCAGACAATAGACCTAGCCAAAATAGCTTTGGACCCACTCTTGAGTGGACCCAAACTTGAAATAACCCATTAACCTGTTCATCCATTAATTGAATGAATTGTTAAATTCATTATTTAGGACACAGTTCTAATCTCTTAAAGGTTCCACTTGGTCTCATCTTTTAATAAATAATGATGGGGATTAAATTTCAGTGTGAGTTTCAAAGGGGACAAACCATATTCAAACCATAGCAGAACTTAAATAAAATGAACTGAAAAGTTCTCACTACAAAAAACACTGATAAATGTGTGAGGTGATGCACATGTTAATTTGATTGATTTAGTCACTTCACAATGTGTGTGTGTATACACATATATATATCACAATGTTCATATATATCAAATATATGCTATAAATATGTACAATTTTGTTAATCATACTTCAATAAAGCTTAAAAATGATTCAGGTATATACAAGTAGACGATAGAATGGTCGTTACTAGGGTGGGAGGAGGATGACATGTATAGGTTGATAAGTGGATATAAAATTATAGTTATAAATGACAAATAGGTTCCTTTTTGATGTTATGAAACATAGTGACTGCTGAGAGCCATAGCCAAGTAGGAATGACGCATGGCAATTTCCTTGTCAGCCCACCCAATGTTGCTTAGAGGGAGGACTCTCCATTGTAGAAATGGGCTTGCCTTGGACCCAGGTCATTTGCAGTGACATTGCATGAATGTTTGAGAAAGATGACCCTGCTCAAGGACCAGGGTGGATCCGGGTTTAGGGTGGATCTGGGTTTAGGGTGGATTCTGCTGGGAATAGGGCAGTTCCAGGTTTAAGGTGGATCCTGCTGGGAATAGGGCGCATCCTGCTGCCTCAGGCGCCCGCTCCTTCAGTTCCCGTGGAGTTCTCGCGGGGTTCTGAGAGTATTTGGGACACAGAGCCCAGTGGAGGGTGGATTTTTCCCAGAATGTGCGTGTAGAGTGCCGGTGACAGTTCGGGAATAAAGAGCTGCTGTTTGAATCTACAAGGCTTTTGTGGTGGCTCGGTTATTTTGTGCCCAGCCAGACTGCGGCAAGTGACTATAATTAATAATAAGGTATTGCACATATTAAGTGTTCTTACCATCAAAAACCAACAAAAAAAAGGAACACCAGGAAATTTTTGCAGGTGATGGAAAAATTTATCACCTTGATCATGGTGATGGTAACACAATTGTACACATACATCCAAACTCATCAAAGCATATACTTAAATATTAGGCAGTTTTAAAATTTCAAGTATACCTGTTTTAGTCAGCTTTTTTGCTGCTATGACTAAAGTATTTGCAGAACAATTTTAGGAGAGAAAAAGTTCATTTGGGGGCTCATAGTTTCAGAAGTCTCAATCTATAGACAACAGACTGCATTCCTCAGGGCTCAAGATGAGACAGGACATCATGGCTGAAGAGTGTGGCAGAGGGAATCAGCTCACATGATGATCAGAAAGCAGAGAGAGAGGTCTCCACTTGCCAGATACAAATATATACCCCAAAGCCACACCCTGTTAGGTTGGTGGTGGTGACTTATTGGCGACTTAGAACAAAGCAGCCCCCGCCTGCCCCCCGCAGGAAAAGAACACCAATCAGATGCCGGCAGAAATGCCTGCCAATCATCAGGATCTCCTGACTAATACCTGTCAATCAGCAGGAAGCCCTGGCCAATCCTGGAGTTCAGCCAACTCCCCTGACCAACTCCAAGGGGGCAAGGGACCCTAGAAACACCTTTTCCTGTCCTGAGCCCTTTCCCTGCTATAAGCCCCATAAAAGTCCAGTCTGGTCGAGCTTCCATGTGGTTTCTCCTCAGACCCTTCCCCTGTCCCCTCTGTGGGTCTGATTGAGTTCCGCCTGGGAGTGATATCTCAATAAAGCCTGTTCAGGAGCCCTTTTAAATCTGCCTTTTTTGGTCGCTGCCTGCCTCGCCTGATCTGACATACCCCACCACTTCAGTTACCACTCAGATAATCCCTATCAGGGGATTAATTCACTGTGGGTTAAGACTCTCACAGTCCAATTATTTCTCCTCTGAACCTTCTTGTATTGTCTCACGTGTGAGCTTTTAGGGGACACCTCACATCCAAACCATAACAATACCTCAGTGAAGCTAGGGAAAGAATAATATCAGCAAGGGTAAACCACATGTAGAACCAAGGAAAGACCAGATAAAGGCTTCTACTTGTGCCTTCCTAGTGCAGCAGTGTAGACAATGTTTGTTTTCCCAGCAACTATGCATGACAGCACACACAGATTATTGTCAACTGAGTAATCTCACCTGAGCCTAGGATTTTACTGGGATGTGGTCAAATAGCTGATTGACCACTGTGTGATTGACCTCCATCCACTGCCCCACCATAGGTCAAGTCAGCACTTCATGGCCCAAGGCCTTCATCATAAATCATGTTGTTAACATAGACTTCCTGGGTGTATCAAGTCCCCAGATAAACAAAGACATTCTTATCAGGAAGTTTATTGGAAGGGTTTGGAGATTACCATCCAGAAAAAAGAAAGGCCTTAATTTGGATGTCCAGGATTTAGATGCCCCAAACCTTTGAGTCAAATCTCTACTAAAAAAGACTTAGGAGTTTTCAATCTGTTGGTTGTCACCCAAAAATGTACAAATTAGCTATAAAATCTTTGGTTATAGGAGGCTAGAATTTTCTTCAAAAACATATTTTAAAGTGTCTTAGACCACAATCTTAAGACTCTTTGTCAAACTACATATCTCTTATTGAGCAAGAAAAATATCAAATCTCTGAATAAAGCATCCTCAAAATCAGTGGAGAAATCCAAAAAGTGTAACCCATATGCCACACCTATAATCACAGATTTTCTCAGAAATATCCATGGCATACCCTCAGGCTGTCAGGCCCCTGTGTTGATACACAGAGGAGAGAATAACGCTAGTTTCTCTCAGTTGCATTGACCTTGGGCAGTGTTTTTTCCCCCTGGAGAGAATCAGTAATGTAGTGAGCAATGTCCAGCATTTCAAAAAATCAAACAAGGAAAACAAGGCAAAATCTCAGAGCATCACACCTGAAAGAGATAAATCCACTTGCACAACTTTTTTCTTGCTTATGTGAGTTTGTATATTGCTGTATATACAGCAATGAGAGTGCATGAATATGTATATGATTTGTATCTGGGGTGTGTATGGTATATGCATGAGTGTGTGAGTGTGTATATATATATATATATATATATATATATATATATATATATATATATATATACGTTTATTGTGGTTTATATAATGTATAGTATTTGGTATGTGTGTGCATGTGTGTGTGTGTGGTGCATGTGTATGTGATATGTGTGGTGTGTGCTATATGGTTGTGGGTCTCTTTGGTATGTATATAGTATATGTGGTGTGGTGTGTGCTCTATGGTTGTAGGTCTCCATAGTGTTTGTAGAGTGGGGGTGTGTAGTATTGTGTGATGTGTGCTACATGGTTATGGGTCTGTATGGTTTGTATACAGTGTATGTGATATGTGTATGTGGCATGTGTTATATAGGAGTGTGTAGCATGCATAATATCTGATGTGGGTGTGTATGCATGTGGTACATAAGTGTGCATGCTTGTGGTGTATAAATGTGTGTGATGTGTACATGCAATGTATAGCATGTGCTGGGGGTGTGTGGTTGTATGTATAATGAATCCTTTCACCTTTCAGCAGGGAGAGGCCATTGGTGTGTGGGGCCAGGAGACTTAAATCCAGACACTACCTCCTAGGAAGTTTGTAACTCTAGATAAATTTCTTAATTTCATTTTGTTTCAATACCTTTATCTAAAAAATCATGAACTTAATAATAGTATCTTCTTTATACATCATAAGAATTAAGTTAAAAAACACTGAATAGAAAGAATTTAGTGGACAGTATCCAGCTCAGTAAGTGTTGTTTATTTTTATCATTCTTCTTCTTATTATTATAGGTCATGGTCAAATGTGTTAGAGAAAATGAGTTAGATCTAGCCAGCCACATTTTCTATTCTATAATGAGGGATAGGGGTTTCCCATAGCCAGAACCCAAGTAGGGGAAGTCCTTATGGGGAAAAATCCCCCTGAAGACATGCTAAAAGCAGACTTACTTCCCAAAGCAGAGCCTAGCCCCTCACCCAGGCTGATTGTGGCATATTTTTCCCCCATCATCTCCTAATTCAAATTCTTTTTCTTGCTAATTAAGATGAACATCACCACTAATAAGATGGATCGACAGTATACACCTCCCTGATATGATGCTCTGAAGAGTGCAGAGCATCACTTCATTAGCATTCTTGCCCAAAATGCATGTTCTCCATTGAATAATGAGCAAGCAGCCAACAAACCCAAACTGAGGGTCATTTAACAAGAGAAGTAAGCAGCATTCTTAACAAGAAGGGTCCAGTTATAAAAGACAAAGTCTAAGGAAATATTGGAGAGGCAAAGAGACAAAGAAGAGATGGCAGTCAGATATACTGTGGGACCTTGGATTGGACATTAGTGAGGAAGGTCATGCAACTTGAGTAAGACCTATAGTTTGTTATTTTCATTGTATCAATTTTAATTCACTGGTTTTGAAAACTATGCTATGGTTATTTAAAACAGTAGCCTCAAGAGAAGCTGAGAACGTACTGTGGGGCATGGTGTTTATTATTCTTGTAGCTTTTATGTAATTCTAAAATATTTTCAGAATAAATACTACACTTACATGTGTATACACCTATCCATATGTGTATGCATACAAATATATACTAATGACATATATAAGATATATCAGTATCACACTGTAATTCAAAAAAGTTAATTAATTAAAAATAAAAAAGAATATAAAGTTATATCACATTTGGTTGCCAAACCACCTCACACCACAGAGTTGAGGCCAAGGATGGGGGAGCTGGGCATTTTTTTTAACTCCATAAATACTTTTCACCCAACATGCAAACCAGATTCTCCAACCCCCATCACCCTTCCCAATGCCCAGAAAGATGATTTCCTCATTTTACCAGCACTTTTTGTTCAATATCTGAGTCTATATCATTTAAATTCAAAGAAATCAAAATTTCAGATGGAGAGGAAATGATCCCTGAAGAATCCTTGAAAGTAATAAATCTCGTGGTACTCAATCAACAATAATCCTTACTTCTCAGCACAAGAGAGTAATTAGTTCCAGAGATGAGAACTCATTTAGATGATCACATTAGAATTGATCAAGATAGTAGCATTTCTATTAAAGGATGTACTTGAGATTTTCTAATTAGCCCACTCTTTGCAAAGAATGATCCTTTCATTATAAGTTCCCTGATGGCTGTTTTCATTATCATAGGAAGTAAACATCAGATGTGGTTTGGGTCTTCTCCTTCTTCTTCTTCTTCTTCTTCTTCTTCTTCTTCTTCTTCTTCTTCTCCTCCTCCTCCTCCTCCTCCTCCTCCTCCTTCTTCTTCTTCTTCTTCTTTTCTAAAGTTTACTATAAAACCCTCCAGGGAGGATCCCAAGAGGCTTGTGAGATAAGGGTTCGTTGTGGCAATCCCACAGGCCCTGCTAACACTCTTGCCAACCTGACCCCCACAAGGTCAGGCTGGGGCCACAGCCAGAGCTTCCATTCACAAAGTGCTGCTTCTACAAGCAGAAGCAGTAAGTGGCAAGACCAGGATGTGCTATGGGGGACCAGGCATTTTTTAACTATATAATACACTTCCCAAAACATGCAGACCAGATCCTTCAATCCTATCACCCATCTCAATGCCTAAGAAGATAATTTCCCCACTATAGCAGTGCTTTTGTTCAATAACTGAGTCCGTGTAACTTAAATTCAAAGAAATTAAACTTTCAGGTGGAGCAGAAATGACCCCTGAAGAATCCCTGAAAGGAATTGTCAGATCAGGTGAGGAGGGCAGAGATCAAAGGAGGCAGATTTAAAAAGGGCCACTGAAGAGGCTTTATTGAGATATCATTCCCGGTGGGAACTCTATCAGACCCACAGAGTGGACAGGAGAAGGATCTGAGGAGAAACCGCATGGAAGCTCGACCGGACTGGACTTTTATGGGGCTTACAGCAGGAAGGGAAGGACTTGGGACAGGAAAAGGTGTTTTTAGGGTCCCTTGTCTCTTTGGAGTTGGTCAGAGGAATTGGCTGAACTCCAGGATTGGCCAGGGGGTCCTGCTGATAGACAGGCGTTAGTCAGGAGATCTCGCTGATTGACAGGTGTTTCCCCTGGCACCTGATTGAAGTTCCTTTCCAGAGTGGCTGCTTTCTTCTAAGTCACCACCTACCTAACAGGAATAAATTCCTTGGTACTTAATCATCAATCATTGTCACTTCTCAGCACAAGAGACTAATTAAATCCCAGAGATAAGAAGTCATTTAGGTGATCACATTAGGGCTGATCAAGATAATAGCATTTTACTAATAGATGTACCCTCACGTATCATGCTTTGTGATACGGATAACTATCTAACCTCTGTCTTTATGCTAATAAAATGTAAGCCTCCCTGAAGAAATTTGGCATGTGATAGCCACTAAGAACTCTGTCTTCATTACTTTACCAGTTTGGGCATGTAGCAAATTGGTGCAAAATGAAAGTAAGCTCAGCAAGGTCTTTGGCAACCATTATGTGCACAAAATTTCTTAAGAAAGACTATGGAAGGGAAGGAAATCTTGCTTTATGTAATGAAAACATTGTATTCTAATAACAACTCTGACATATAGGACAATCTCAAGGGCTGACTATGTTTATTTAGGAACTACCATTTGCATGTGTAGTGGAATTAAAATGGGACTGTTTCTGGTTCCTTCTGAACTGAGTTGCACACTGAGTGAAAACCAAATACACAGATGCAGAATTTAGGAAGGAAATGGCAGGCAAACAGGTCCTGGTCCCTCTGTTACCAAATATATAGGGAACAGGATGGAGACCGAGGTAGAAGGAGTGGTAAGGTTGTCTTATCAAGCATCTTCACTCCCTAAGGATCCCACCTCCCCAACTCCAAATGGCACTGAATGGAAGAGGGTGTTTTGATTAGTTCCAGGACAAATTTGAAGGTTTTTGTTGTTATTGTGGTTGTGGTTGTTGTTTCTGGACTGAGACTGTGTTTGAAAATTAAAATGTTCATAGCTCAGTTGGGTACTATATAATTTTTTCTATGACTGATGTAACAAAGTAACACAAATTTAGTAGCTTAAAACAATACACATTTTTTTTATCTTACAGTCCTACAAATCATATGTCTGACACCCAAGGTGTTGGCTGGGCCATGTTCCTTCTGAAGGCTCTAGGAGAAAATACATTGCTTTGCCTTTTCCTTTCCTTAGCTCACCCATGGCCCTTCTCCTTCTTCAAATCCTTGAATGTCAAGCTGAATCATTCTCACAGCATATCACTCAGGACTGCTCTTCTATCTCCTTCCTGTGATGACATTCACCCAAATAATTCAGAATAATCTCCCTCTTATAAGGTCTGCTGATAAGGATCCCTGTTCCATGTGAAACCTTAATTTTCTTTTACCATATTATGAAACACAGTTAAAGGTTCTGGGTATTAGGATGTGGACTTCATTGGGGAGCAATTATTCTGCCCATCGCAGGTACAAAAGAATAAGCACATTTACAACCAGAGGAAGGAGCTAACATTTTTAAGGAATTATGGGAGAATGTAAAATTGTGTTTAACTTTTTCACAAGTAGTGATTGATCATTATACTGCTTCCAAATGCAAAAGAAGCAGACAGACATTCTTTAATGTTGATTGTGCTCTGAAAGATCAAGGATAAAGCACAAGTCACAGAGAAAGCCAGCACTTTTTTGAATGCTTCACAAAAATAACAATACAAGAAGGAATTCCCTGAAGCTAGAAAAACTATCCTAAACCAGCCTCCTTTTAAATATACAGAAAAACAAACTTTTTAGAAAAGTGAGAAACTGAAAAGAAAAATCAAGGTTAAATTCCATGCAGTATTATGAGGAAAAAAAAGAGTGGGATAAAGTTCCTTCACATATGGAAATATGCCCACAAAACAGATCAAACTGTAACTTCTTTCAAAAAGAATTAAAAAGACATTAAGAAATAATGTGGTTCAAAAGAATGATAGCAATCAAAAATAGAAAAATTCAGGAACTAATTAGAATAAATGAAAAATTAATTATCACAAATGAAGCCTAAACTAGAAGGAATATAATAATAAATGAGCATAACATTTATGTTCCCCCAAGAAAGGGCTAGAGGTGTAGCTCCCCATATGGTAGAGTGCATGCCTAGCAAGCATCAGGCCCTGGGCTCAATCCTTAGCAACGAAAAAAGTAAAAAAAAAAAAAAAAACAAAAACAAAAACCTCTAAGAGAAATAGAAGATGAAAAGAAAGAAAAATTTTAAAATTGAGAAATAAGGAAAAAGCCAGAAAAGATTCAAAACAAGGTTAAAAAATACTAATAAAAATTAAATAAAGCCAGGTGTGGTGGTGCATTCCTGTAATCCCAGTGGCTGAGGCAAAAGGATCGTGAGTTCAAAGCCAGCCTCAGCAAAAGCGAGGTGCTAAGCAACTCAGTGGGACCCTGTCTCTAAATAAAATTCAAAATAGGGCTGGGGATGTGGCTCAGTGGTCCAGTGCCCCTAAGTTAATCCCTGGAACACCCCTGTGCCCCCCACCAGTATCCCCCCAAAAAAAGTAGGTAAGAAAAACCCACCATATAGATAAAGAAAGACAAATTAGGAAACAGAACATATTCTGAAAACCATAATTCAAAAAATTTGTCAAGAGAGATTTTTTAAATTTTTAAAAAAGATTTTTACCTATATTTTTAAAGAGTACACAATAAACTTTAAGTATATTGACCTAGAATAATACCAAGATATACAGTAGTAAAGTTGTTAAATTAAAAAAAAAAAAAAACTTCATTTGGGCATGTAGGTAAAAAGAACAAGTATTTTCAGAAAGATAAGTACTGCAAATTCTCCTATACATACACACTAAAAAACAAGTTGATCTGAAAGTAGAACAGTGATTACTAGAGATTAGGAAGTGGATGAGGGAAAGGGTGGGGTTGGATTTGTCAATGGACATTGTGTGCATGTATGGAAATATCACTGTGAACCACATTAATTTGCATAACTAATATGAGTTAATAAAAAAAAAGTTGTAGTCAAGAAAAACTGAGGAAGTAGCCATCAATTTTGAGTCATGCTGGGGTCCTGGGTGAGAGATTTAGGAAATCAATGATGACTCCAATACTCTCCAAGCCATAGCTCCATAACTGCTAAAAAAAAAAAAAATACTCACGACAGTTGTTCAAGATGGTAAGTTATCTTCATCAGCCAAAGCATTACTATTCAGCCATTTGTCATATAACAATATATAGTGGTCTTCAAGACAGCCTCCCACTAGAAATATAATTTTTGTCCAAAATATTTGTTCATATGGGACAACAATATCTCAAAAATGCACAGCAGATTTTTTTCAGTAGAATCTAAAGAAATGTCTACTAAAATTTTATTCATTCATGTAAAAAATAACTCCTGAATGCCTAGCATTTGCCTGGCACTATGCTGAGCACTGGGGAGGCTATGGCAAACAGGACAAAGAGGTCAATCTCAGCCTTTGTGACATCCACAGCCTAGTCTAGGAAACACTGATATGCAAAATACAACCTAGTAAACATTTCAGCCAAGTCTAAACATACAAAATACTGCAGAGTGTAGGACACTTGCCAGAGTAGTCCAAACATTTCTCAATCTTAAATACCTATCACTGAGCAATGTGTCTCCCAGAGGGCTTTCCCAAATAAGGGACTTTCCCAAAATAAGGGACTTTCTATGCTAACACATAAACAATCAGCCTAGAACCAACCAAGATGTTTGCTCACCCTGGCTTCTGTCACGATGTTCACCCTATATGTTCCCCACATTGTTTTCTTCCCCTACTTCCAAATGTCCCCTGCCCAAGATGGATCCTCAACACAGCCAAAACTGTCTTTCTTTCAGTTCTCTCCCACCTCTGCTGGGTGAGATTTGTCTCATATATCAGGCTTGACCTACATCCCAGTTTAGTCAAACTTTCCCTATCTATGATTTGCCTCCTTTTTCTCCTTACTGTTACATAGTAGGTAACAATGAGCAGTGAAATGCATAGCAAGGTCAAAAGTGTTCTTCAAATTACTTTAGTATCTTCTTTAAATTACTTTCAAAGTGGAAAAGAAAGCAAATGGTGGCAGTTAGTCTGTAGAAAATAAACAAATATAAAGAAGCTATTTGGAAAACTCATCAAGAGAAAAGGATTAATGGAATTAACTCTTGACAGAGTTCATGGAGATTGATGTGAAGCCAGAAATTATGGCTATATTTTGGCTTCATTTCTCTGGAAAGGAAGGCTTCTTTAATAGCACAGGTGCACTAAGGAAATTCTGACCAGCTACTGACCCAGTGCCCACATCAGCATGGGACTGACTTGTAAATGAAGCCCCCCTAAAAAGATTGGCCACCAAGACAGTTCTGGAGAGGACCAACTACTGTCAAAAAGTCCACTGCCCCATGGGAAGGAGGACTTGAACACCTGATTGGTGAAGGTTGCTGGTAAACACCAAACAGTAAAAAATTAGCAGACAACGTTGTCTCCTTTGTCTTTCTCTTCTCGGAGAGGCCCACTCTCTCTCTATCTCTTGAGAATGCTCTTTGCTTGAGCCTTACTTCATTTTTACTTAACTTTCACCTCACTTCTACTTAATAAAGTCCTCTTGCATGGCTTTTGGTGTCTGACTTTAAATCTTCTTTCATAGGAACACAAGAACCAAGGTTTGGAGTTTCAGCTCCCTGCTTTCCTGTGACACATACCACTCATGATTAAAAGGTGACAGTACTGCGGAAGAAATAAAGCAGACCAGAGGTGAGAGGTAAGGTAAGTGAGAAGGCAACACTTGAGCAAGGGATTTAGGAGGCGAGGGCTGGTGGGAAGACCATTTTAGGACACAGAGAACAGCCAGAGCAAAAGTTCAGTGATCTGCAGGAGGCCAGTGTGATTGAAGCAGAATGGAAGATCAGGAGCAGAGCCAAGTTGGGGCTTGGAGGACCCGGTAGGCCCAGAACTTTTCCTCTGATTGAACGAGGAAGCAAGGGGGGTAGGAGTGGAGGGAAACCAGGAGATTGGAACTTTGTTCTATTTGAAAATGATCCCTATAGCAGCCCTGAGGCTTAAACTTTATTCTGGCCCCAACGGGGCAGACAGCCCCTACCCACGGTCAGTGACAAAGAATTGAGGACAGCTGCTGCCATGAGGCAGCTACATGCCTGAGGAGGAAAAATACCAGGATGGCATCCACAACACACCTCCACCATACATGCCTTCACCACATTCACGTCTCCACCACTTGCACATCTCTACCACATACCCGCACCCCTCCGCCGTGCCCCTCCAAATTTCCACTTCACCTAAAATTGCAACAACCCAGTGCTCCCTGTTCCCTGCCTTCTTTTATTTTTCTACTTGGCAAAGTTACCATCCAACGGATAACAGGTTCTTTACTCTTGTTTGGTCTTCATTCACACTGTAAGTCCACAAAGCCGCCATGTTTGTCTACTTTGTTTACCACAGGGCTTTGATGGCTCCACTGGCACGCAGGCGTATTTCTAAGTAACAGAAGGAGTGAGTGTGAATGAGGGATCAATTGAATGTTCAAGATCATTCCAAACACCTATTTAATGTAAGCTAATAGGGACCACTTGGGGGCAGGAATTTATTTCATCTTTTTCTTTTTAGTCATTTGATAAACACTAATTGACCCTGTGTCTCCAAGTCTGGGAAGTAGGCAGCGTACATTTTCTTCTCCATTCCTTTCTGTTCTTCAGTTGAACCTCATTTTAAATGAAATCTAAAATAGCACAAGGGGCTGGCATTTTGTTGACAATTTGCTTAACTGTAATGAAGGAGTGAGGAAGGGAAGGAGGGAGTAAGTCCAGAAAAGAGGGCACAACCTCCTTCAATTCTGTTTCCAGCACCCCAAACCCAAGGATGAGAACTTTTTTGCATTCCCTTTGTTAATCAGTCCTTTGACCTATTCCAGAGGAAGGTATCTGAGGCCAGGTGAAAAGACTAGATCCCAAGATGGAAAAATTATTATCTTTCTAATAACCCTGAGGAGTGTGAGTCACTCTGTTATTTCTTACTTCTTATTCCTCTCCTCCCAGCACCTGTCCAGACAAGGAAGCATATACTGATGTTATCTCCAAAAGGAGCCCACAAAGAGGGCTCTGGGGCTTCTAAGAACCCAAGGGAAGAAGGTCTCTGGGACCAACTGGTCCTCCCACTCACCTGTCTGATTGCATTGTCTCTCTACAGACTGTCTCCCAAGTGAACCCTGGCACTCCCCACCTGCAGCTTTCTGAGAATGCCTTTATTGGCAGAGGGCCTTTGGAGAGAAATAGCAACCTGCTTCCTGCTTCATGGAAACAGAATTGTGGGTGGTACAACCTCATTGTCAAAGAGGCTCAAGGAGTGATAGCACAAATGCCCCAAGCACAGGTAGGTGGAAAACCAAAGGTGCACCTGGAGAAAAAACTGCAAGAGCCACAGCTGCAGCAGGCAGGCAGGGAGACAGGGCCAGGAGAGCCTCCACTCATAATAAGCTCTCTCATAATAAGCAATTTCTAGCAGATCACACCCAAGGTTAGTGGCACAAGAATGGGAACAGGAGAGGTCTTCCAAGGCAGCACTCCTCTCCCACCATCTCATCACCATCCTCAGAAGCTTCTCTCCCTCTCTCTCTCTCTCTCCCTCCCTCCCTCCATCCCTCCCTCCTCAAGGACAGCTATTATCCCTTGGTTCTCTCCTCCCTTCCTTTTTCTTCTTCACCCTGACTTCTGAGATTTGCAATCAACAAATTTGCTGACTTACTAATCCAAAATAGGATTTGAATATGCATCAATGAATGAATGGGAAAACAATGTGGCATATACATACCCTGGGCTATGATTCAGCCTTAGAAGGAATATCCTGTTCACATGCTCCAACATGCATGGACCATTAAGCTAAAAGAAATAAGGAAGTCACAAAAAGACAATAATTGTGTTGTTATAGTTAAAGCTTCATCCCAGGATTTCATAAACTGACTTCCAGACCACTCACGTATAATCCAATCAAGCCTTTATTGAAGCACACCGGTGGCAGCTGACCAGAACATAAAGCTGTTCCCCTGATCAGCCCCAAACAATTGCAAGGGTGCTCCTTATAAGCCTGAAAACCACAAAAGGGATGTTCAGGGGGTCTAGCCAATGCAAGCAAGCCAGGTTACAGAAGCAGGACAGTGCAGTCAAGCAGAGGGAAGCCTAACCAATCACAGTTAGCCCAGTCACCCCAGTTACAGAAATAGAGCCCCGTTACCCTAGTTACAGAAAAAATACCCCATTAGGTACTTTTGTGTTCTTAAATGTTTCTATAGCAAAAGGAAAAGAACATTTTGCCCCAGTCATGACTCTTCTACTTGGCATGGTTGTTTTACAGGATGAAGTCATAAAACAAAATGGAGTCACATTTGCTCCTACTATCACCGTGTGATTCCACTTATAAGAAATTTAGAAAGCAGAATGGTGGTTTCCAGGAACTGGGAGGACAAGAAAATGGGGTATTGTTGCTTAATGGGTATAATTTCAGGTTGAGGCGATTGAAAAGTTAGCAGATAACTAACTTTAAATAGGAGATAGTTAAAAGTTAGGTAGGAGATAGTGCTGGTGGATATCCAACAATGTGAATGTACTCAATTCCATTGACCTGCATGCTTAAAAGTGGTTCAAATGGTAAACTTGACCTTATGTACATTTTATCACCATAAACATATTTTCGAGGCAGAGGCAAGTTCCTGCAGGTTATCTCATTCCTCCCTTACCTTCATAATTCAGTCTCAGCTCCACAGGAGGAACAGATGTGTTGAGGAGTCAGAGGTCATGCAAAGAATTTTCACTAACATTGCTCTATCTGAACTGCTGCCACACAAAGTGAGTAGTGTTGATGAGAAGACTGATGCTCAGGCAGATCAAAGGGCTTAACCAAGGTCACACTACTGGCTAAAATCAAACCAAAGTCACTTACAGACTCCAGAGTTTCACCTCCATGCAGGGCTTGTGCACTTTCAATTCATAGTTACAACCCCTCTATAGATTCATCCTGTTAGCAGCTGCAAGAGAAGGCAGGCCTTGGAACTCAGTATCATTGGTTCAAACTGATGTAAAGCAAGGGAAATTTAGCATCAGGATGTCTGCAAAAGATGAATAGGATCCTTGAGAAGCAAATGCCTTAGTTCATGTTCCAAAGTCCTGCTCCTGAGCCTCTGGGACTTAGGCAATGTGCTTCCCCCACTTAGCATCAGTTGACTGTCAGGGAGGTCAGATTCTGAGAAGCTCCTTTCCAGGGCCTACAGCTACCAACTGTCCTGATGCTGTTGCCTCCCTATGTGCACAGCACTTCAGTCTCTGAGTCCCTCATCATATGTATCCAAAATAGGATTTGAATATTCATCAATAAATGAATGGGGAAACAATGTGGTATATACATATACTGGGCTATGGTTTAGCCTTAGGGAAGTTCAGAGTATGCCTGAGAAACAGCTTTGTTAGGGCCACAGCTGCTATTAATAGGCAAGCAGGAAGACAGGGCAGGGAGAGCCTCAGGCCCCAGTTATTTGGAGATTTGGGAATCAGTGAAAACAAAATATACCTCAGCAAATAACATGATGCCCACCTACATTAGGGAGAGTGATCTACTTTACTGGACCACCAATCCAAATATTAATCTCATCTGGAAATACCTTCTGTCCTCCTTGTGAGGAATAGGAAACACCACTTATATTACCATGGCTTTGACATGACAGAGACATCATTCTCTGTTTAAGAATGATGCATTAAATCAGATATAACCAGATGGATTTAAGTAACTAAAGTTGACTTTATGGAGCTAATGCTTGCAAAGCACTCTTGGAAAGAACAGTCTGGGACCTGCTTAACAGAGGTTCCAGAATTATAGGTAAGTTCATTTCCTGGCAGGCCCTGAAACCCCAAGATACTAGAGAGATTTTGAGAAGAGAGGAATTCACACAAATCTACAGGTATTATAGATGAACTCTAATCCTAGGGTCAAGTGGCTCTGAAAAATCTGATCTGATATTCCTTATGAAAAACTCCAGCAAAGCAAACTTAAAAGGGCCTATGCAGTTGAGAACCATTCTTGCTGTACTTATGAAAATAATCATGCCAAATATAATGACACTACTTATTTTGTAAATAAGAATAACCTTCCTTTGGGCTGGGATTGTGGCTCGGCTCAGTGGCAGAGCATTGCCTAGCATGTGTGAGGCACTGGGTTTGATTTTATCACCACATATAAATAAATAAGTCCTATCAATAATTAATAAAAAAATTTAAAAGAATAACCTTATTTTGGTTATATTTCATCAAAAATGTAGACAACTACAAACAAAAATTGTATATTTCAATGGGAAAATATAGCTCTCCCTGCATGGATCCTATATACATCTGACTTCCTTCAATATCTGGCTGTTGTTCTCCAAACTAACATTTCTAGTTTTTCTCCTACCCTCTCTTGACTTGGAGTCACTAAAACTATTCTTTTCACAAAGCCCTGAAAGTTGAAGCTGTAGATTACTTGATTTAAACTTCAAATAAATAACCCCAACACATCTTTTGTGCCTACTCCCATTGGGACACAGAAAATTAATCAGAGCATCCAATGCCATTATCAAAGACATTTAAACTGCAAATCAGGAAAGCCATCAACTTACTGCTACCTGCACTCCACCATCTAAAAATGCCTCAAGCTTGATATTTAGAATTCTCAACTGACTGCCCTCTGTATTCACCAACTGATTTTTCTTTTTATTATCATAGAAATCCCCCCTTTCTTAGTACATGACTGCTCACACCATCCATCAAATACACTCCAATGGAAAGGGACTTACGTTATTTAAAGGAAAGGAGTCAAGAAGAGGAGCTCCCAAGTCTTGAACAAAGACTGAACTGAAGACTCTCCTTGGTTCACACTTGAGTCAGACTTCTCTGAGTCCTCTTTTTGATAGGTCTCTGAACTTGAGCTCTGTCCTTGGCTCCCTTAGTCCAATTTAGCAAGAATCTAGCTAAATCAGCATACCAAAAGGCCCACACTTGATATCTGATCAAATTGTTTTTTAATTTTTTTTAGTATACATGAAAATAGAGTATATTCTGACATACGTATACAAACATAGAGTACATCTTATTCTGATTAGAATATCAGTCCTGTGGTTGTACATGATGTGGTGTAGTTTTATATATACATAGGAAAGTTAAGTCAGATTCATTCCATTGTCTTTCCTATTCCTGTCTCATCTACCTTCTCTTCAACCACTTTGTCTAATCTATTAAACTTCTATTTCTCCCTTCCCCACCTTGTTGTATGTTAGCATCCACATATCAGAGACAACATTCTACCTTTGGTTTGGGGCTTATATCACTTACCATGATAGTCTCCAGATCCATCCATTTTCAGGCAAATGTCATAATTTAATTTTTTTGTGTGTGTGGTTGAGTAATATTCCATTGTGTATATATACCATATTTTCTCTATCCATTCATCTGTTTAAGGATGCCTACATTGTGTTCCATAGCTTCGATATGTGAATTGAGCTGCTATAAACATTGATGTGGCCACATCACCATAATATGCTGTTTTTAAGTCCTTTGGGTATATACTGAGGCATGGGATAACTTGGTCAAAGTGGTGGTTCCATTCCAAGTTTTCTGAAGAATCTCCATACTATTTCCAAAGTGGTTGCATCAATTTGTAGTCCCTCCAGCAATGTATGAGTGTACTGTTTTCTCCACATGGTCACCACCACTTATTGTTACTTGTATTCTTTATTGTTCCCATTTTGAATGGAATCAGATCATATATCTCTGTATAGTTTTAATTTGCATTTCTTTGATTGTAAGAGACATGGAACATTTTTTCATATATTTGTTGGTCGTTCATATTTCTTCTTCTGTAAAGTACCTGTTCAGTTCCTTTACCCATTTAGTAATTAAGTTATTTGGGGGTTTTGGTGTTAAGTTTTCTGAGTTTTTTTTAATATCCTGGAGATTAATGCTATATCTGAAGTGCATGTGGGAAAGAGTTTCTCCCATTCTGTGAAGGTGTTCCTAGTCCCTTCGTTATCGATGGTCACTGGGCTACCTTGTCACGGGAGGTAGAGATGCAGAATCAACACACACACAGACTCTGGGAGCTGGTGAGAGAACTGGCTGGAGACCTGCCTCAGGTCATCATCCAGTAGCTCAGTTTATTTTTGGAATGCACACAACGGTTATAGGGTTTGAGTGGGGCATGCCTGTCGATCATACATCAGCAAGACAATATCCATAAGCCAATCATCTTCTGCCTAATGTAACCACACTATGAGGAAACTCTAAATATTGCTGTTGTGGCAGAAAGCAATCTTGAAGGGTGTTTAGCCCTTACTGAGTCAGGGGTTTCATGCCCTGAAGTCCCTGACTCTCAGTTTCTTGGCTGGGCAGTTTGGTCATGCTAACCACAAGTGCTGAGGATGTGGTTTCACCCCATCCTGCAGGCCCTCCTGTCAGGCCTGAAGGAAGGTGGATATTTCAGGCACTTCCAAGCTGCTAGTAGCTGCTAGCTGAGACTGAAACTTATTCCAACAATTCTGTAGGCTCCCTCTTCACATTCTTGATTGTTTCCTTTGCTGTGAAGAAGCTTTTTAGTTTGATACCATCCCATTTAATGATTGTAGATTTTACTTCTTGCGCTTTAGGAGTCTTGTTGAGGAAGTTGGTTCCTAAGCTAACATGATAGAGTGCTGGGCCTACTCTTTTTTTTCTGGTAGATGCAGGGCTTATGGTCTAATGGCTAGGTCTTTGATCCACTTTCAGTTTTTTGGAGGATGAGAGATATCATTCTGCTACAAAGGAATTTCCAGTTTTCCCAACACCATTTGTTAAAGAGGCTATCCAATGTATATTTTTGACACTTTTGTCTAGTATGGGATAACTGTATTTATGTGGGTTTGTCTTTGTGCCTTATATTCTGTTCCATTGTTCTACATGTCTGTTTTGGTTCCAATACCCTGCTATTTTTGTTACTATTGGTCTCTAGAATAATTTAAGTCTGGTATTGTGATGCCTCCAGCTTCGCTTTTCTTGCTAAGGATTGCTCTGGCTACTCTGGGCCTCTTATTTTTCCAAATGAATTTCATGACTGCTTTTTCTATTTCTATAAATAATGTCATTGGGATTTTAATAGGAATTGCATTAAAGTGTATAGCACTTTTGGTATTATGGCCATTTTGATAATATTAATTCTGCCTATTTGAGAACATGGGAGATCTTTCCATCTTCTAAGATCTTCTTCAATTTCTTTCTTTAGTGTTTAGTAGTTTTCCTTATAGAGATCTTTCACCTCTTTTGTTAGATTTATTCCCAACTATTTTATTTTTGAGGCTATTGTGAATGGGATAGTTTTCCTAATTTTTGGCTGATTTATCATTGGTGTATAGGAACACAATTGATTTATGGGTGTTAATTTTATATCCTGCTACTTTGCTGAATTCGTTCATGAGCTCTAAAAGTTTTCTGGTGGAATTTTTTGGGTCTTCTAAATATATGATCATGTCATAGGCAAATAGGGATACTTTAGCTCTTCTTTTCCTAATGTGTCCCTTTAATTTCTTTCTTTTGCATAACTTCTCTGGCTAGGGTTTCAAGGACCATGTTGAATACAAGTAGTGAAAGGGGGCATCCCTGTTTTGTTCCTGTTTTTAGAGAGAATGCTTCCATTTTTTTCTATTTAGAGTAATGTTGGCCTTGGGTTTGTTATATATAGCTTTTATGATGTTGAGTTATGTTTCTACTCTCCCTAGATTTTTTAATATTTTAAACATGAATGCATACTGTATTTTGTCAAATGCTTTCTCTATGTGTGTTGAGATAATCATGTGGTTCTTATCTTTAAGTCTATTTATCTGCTGTGTTAAATTTATTTATTTTCATATGTTGAACCAGCCTTTCATCCTAGTACCAAAAAAGAAAATTTATGTGTGTGTGTGTGTGTATTTTAATAAAATAAATAAGAATGTTGAAGGACAAAAAGTCACTGCTTCCAACACCCTACCCACCACTAGAGAGCAATACTATGTCCCAGATGGACAGATGGGATGAAAGGGTAGAAGAGACAGACCTCCAGAAGGAAGACAGCAGCCAGGAGACACATGGCCAGGGCAGAGCAGGCTGTTGCTATGAGCACCACTAACAGCAGCAGAACCTCTAGTGTGTTCTCTCATCCTCCCAGAGGACACCTAAAGACTTCTGGTCATGCTAGAACTTTCTCTCCATGTGTAGCTCTAGAAAGAAGGAAGACCAGGTTTAAAGGTGCAGAGAGGAGACATGGATGAGACCATACCAGGTCACTCAGGTCCACTTCCGTTAGGATGCTGGGAAACAGCACCCAGTAGCTGAGTCACAGAGAAGGTGGGAGGTAGAAACTGAGCGTAGGCACACATCTACTCAGGCCCAAGCTATCTGATCCTGATGAGCCAAAGATTGGTCCACTCTCTTGAACCAGGCCACCTATTGCATCAGGATGAGAACATCTTCCTGGATGTCTGGTACAGAGGCACTGGCATTTGGTTTGGATTAACAGCACAATCTAAATCCTACCCCCTTCCTTTCTCTTCCCCAAAAAATTCTCTGGTGGGACCTGTCAGCAAAGATCTAGAAATCAGGGGAGAGATCAGAAAACTCAACTGCATGAAGATCCAGACCATAGGTTGATTATGAGGAGCACAACAGGAAAGTCCTTATCCAGGACTCTGATCTACACCTACCCTCCCAGACACCCATGACTTGGCTCAAGCCCTGGCTTTGTAGACATGGGTGCTACAGGCCCCAGGCAAGCTCCCAGGTGTCTCAATCCCTATATTTTGTCACAGCACAAACTTTTAGGATAAACATACAGAGACTCTTTCCTTTCCTCTAGTGACCTTTCCTCTAATTGTCCTGCCTTCCCAGAAGGAGGTATGTGTGCCTGAGGTCCAGTCCTTCTCCACCTGGACCAGGACCCCCATTGGCCACATCATCCATAGAGCTGTTTTCTTGGTGAGGAATCAGACAGGGTGCCAGTGAGAAAGGATGGCATGAGGATTGGGGTGGAGGAAGCCCCCACTTCTGTGATCCAAGGAGGGTCCCTTCTCTCTGTCTCTTGTCATTTCATCTTCTCATAAAGGTAAGGTGGTCCTAGAGTAACCCAGAGAAGAAGGGTGTATGTGTGTGGGGAGGAGGTGTGGTCTGGAAGTGTAAGTTGTGTCTGCCCCACTATGTTTTCTGGGTAGCAATCTGTTCTCCTGGGTCCCTGTTCTCTCTTCCTTCATGAAGCATGGCCTGCATGCTTCACCCCCACTCCCACCTCCATTAAGTTTTTTGAGGTCCCCTACTGTTCTTGCAGTAGAAAGTGGGTAGAGTCCTCAAGTGGAGAGGCAAAGGCAGTGGCCGTGTACTTGGGGCCCCGTGACCCACATAGTCCCATTGTTGGGCCTCACTTCAAACACTTTATACCTCTGTGGAGGGCAGGGCAGGGCAGCAGTGCCAAAAGGAAGGAGCCAGGGCAAGGATTAGTGACAATCTCTTTTTTCTGTATATGATGCAGAGGAACATGAGAAGACAGGGCTCTCGGTGATTCTCACCTACCCCAAGGAGTGGCTGTGGAGGAGACAGACAAGGTACACAAAGAGGAAGGCAAGCTGGGGGCTAATGGCAGGTCCTCAAAGGGCTGCCAGGCAGGGAACTTGCTTGAGGTCTCCCCCTTTACTGACTCAGTACCCTGCTCCTTCCTGCTCCTGCATCCTTCCTCTCCTCCTCCCATTCTCTTCCCACCTCCACCAGTTCTCCTACAATAAACAGATACACCCATGGGGATGACTTTGGGGAGATCAGAGTCCTCAAGAGAGTTCCCTTCTCCACATTCTTTTGCCTCCCATCAGAGTACAAGCAAGTCAGGCTGCCCTAAGACAAGCCTCCTTGGGCAGGCTCCCAAAACAGGCTCCCCCAGGACAATCTCTCCTAGACAGGCCCCCTAGGACAGGCCCCCCAGAACAGGATCTCCTAGGACAAGGCCACCAGGATAAGATTTTTCCAAAACAGGACCCCTAGGATAGGGTCCCCCAGGACAGGCTCCCAGCCACATGCCAGTGGTCTGGTCAGGCCCTCCCTTGGACAACACTTCCACATGCAGCCTTTCTCCAGGCCCTGAGTGGATTGGAAGAACAGAGGCTTGACTGGGCCAGGCCCCGAGTGGACTCACCTCCACCAACACACCAGTGACTGGGAGAGCCAGCAGCACTAGCATACATAGCTAGTGCCCCTCAGTCAAAACACAGGTCCTCAGGACACACTTGTAGCAGCCATTTCCCACCTTCCTGAGGGGTGCCTTCCTGAGGAAGCTCCATCCCGGCAGCCCACTCTTAAAAGCTGACCTGCTCACTGAGCCTTAATGTGTGCTTGTGCATCAGGCTGTGCTGCAACCTCAGCACCAGAGGTTGAATAAGATGTTTGACTTATTTCTTCTGGTTCTGTGGCCCTGCCAGAGTCCCCACCATCCCACCCCACTCCCAGTGTTTGACACATCCTCAGAAGCCAGGAAGAGCCAAAAGGAAGCTCATGTGTGTCTCATTTCTGACACACACTTGTGATGTGATTTGGGCCATCTTAGCAAGTTCCCCATTCCTGTAAGTCTTATTTCCTCATCAAGAAACAACAGTAATAAGAGGACTTGCTTCCAGGTGTGTGGGATGTGGGGTGAGTAAAATAATCAGAGCAGGAATAGCAAGAGTGAGGTCAAACTTCCATCCCAGGCCCTGGCCACAAAAAAACACCCCCCACAAAGGAATGGAGTTTCCCAAGCAATTTAATATTGGATTTTATAAATAAATAAATAAACAAACAAACAAACTAAAAAAGAACTTTGTAGACTTTCATCTATAGGAGTTTAGCCATGTTTTACTTAGAATTCCACCTATCAGTGCTTAGGGCTTCTCAGGCCTTAATCAGTTTCTAGAAGCAAGGTAGGCAAGGCATAGCCCAAGAAGGCTCTCAACAGATGTGAGCCCAAATCCCCAGCAGCCTCTGACTCCTTGGCCTCTGGCTCCCCCTTTTGCTCTGGGCTCTACCATCCTGCCCACCTCCCTGCCCACTTTATTTTTTCCAGAATGCTTTTCACCATCTGACATACTATATAGTTACTGTATTTATCTTCTATCTCCTCCACTCTTGTCTCTCTCCTTCATTTTTTTCTTTTTTTAACCTAGAAAAAAAAATTTAGCATAGGGGGTGCCTTTTATGGTTTTGAATTTTTACACAGTAAAACACAGACATCTTAATTGGTGAAACACTTGAGAGTAACTACCACTCAGGTAAAATGATTTCCATTACTCTCAGAAAGTTCCGCTATGCTCATTCTAGGAAATGCTTCCAAAAGATAAGCCCTGTTATCACTTTCATCCCCACTGGTTAGTTCTTCCTGTGTTTAAACATCATGTAAGGAGAGTAACAAGTAGGTGTCATTTGTCTGGTGTCTTTTGTTCAACTTTATGCCCAGAGATCTTTAGAGATGAGCAGAGTACTATCTGCTTAAGAGGTGACAGGGCTTACCTGCTTGTTGGCTGGTGCTATGCCTATCTCCAAAAATACCCAGCACATTGAGGATCTGTCCACTCTGGTTACTGTGCATAAGAGAGGTGATAGAGTTGGAGCACTTCTAGAAGGAATTAGAAAGGCCTAAAACTGGATGCCAGCATTCCTGCTGAATAGCTTTGCTAGCTCATTGCTGAGTATGGCCAAGCTTAAGGAACTCCTTCACAGCCCTGGGATTCAGAGGGCAGACAGCAAGACTGACAGCAGCTAGTGCTTATGCCTTAACACATTTACTCCCCCTCACCCACCTCCACTTTCTACCAGCTCAAGCCCTACCCCTTCTCTCCAGCCCAGACTGTTCCAGTTTCTGCACGCCCTTGCCACACCCCTGACAGCCCAAACCCTCACCACCCTGCAAAGGGCATGGCAAAGGAGGAAGGTGACAGTTCCCAGAAAGGCTACAAGGAAAAAACACTGGGAGTCCTGGAAGTTGAGTGGGTGGGGACAAAATGCACTTGGGAGCAGGAAGCATAGGACTAATTAAGCCCCAGATAGAGAAATCTCTGTTGTAAACATCCTGAAGCACCGTGAGGGGTTGAGACATAGGCACTTTTGGCTAAGAAGACAAGTTTATGAAGAGACAATGTGGGAGAAGAGGATGGGAATAGGCTCTCTTCTGGATGTTGTCAGTTTGGAAAACAGAGTCCCTGGTGGCCACAGTGTTGGGTACTGAACCTCACACCTCCTTTATGTGTTCATTGAGAGAGTATTCACTGAAGCACCACTGCCTACCCAGCACTCCAATAGGCGTCCTTGCTAAAGTAACAAGTTCCTTGATAGATTATTCTTTAGCCAGCAGAATAAATAAAAGTATCAAAGGTTTCCAGGAGCAAGTTTGGGGTTGAGGGGGTAGCTCAGTGGTAGAGTTCTTGCTTTAGCATGCATGTGGCCCTGTGTTCAATCCCCACTACAAAAATATTAAAAAGAGAGGGAGAGAGGGAGCTGCCAAACCTGATTTGCATTTACAACTGTCACTCTAGAAGTGGCCAAGGCAAAGAAGGGCCCAGCTGTAGTGACTGTGAAGGGGCAGAGGGAGAGAACCCCACAAGCTAGGTGGGAGAGGGAACCTAAGCAAAGAATGGGTACTATGGTAAGTGCCCTGGGAAGGCAGAGCTTAAGGAAGCTCTAAACCCTGGACATAGAGACTCAGGAAAGAAGGACTCAAACCTTCCTTAGGGTTTCTAGCCAAGGAAACTGACAGAGTAAGGGCACTTGACAGAGTAGTGGGAGGCAAGGTGGGCAGATCTGGTAAGTGGAGATTAGAAGAGCACTAGGTTGTGCCTACTTCCCCCAGGACCCAAGCCTCTCTTGTCCAGGGCCTCCTCCCTGGCAGGCTTCCAGTGGGTGTTGTGACTTAAGGGTAGGAACTAAGAAGTTGAGAGGCAGGAACAGGCCATAAATATCTCTGACTCTGCTCACATCTTTCAGACAATCCTCAGAGCCCTATAAGGACCTGATCCAGCTCCAGATCCTGGGGAACTGAGAACCATGCTGAGCTTCTGTGAGTACCCAGAGGGAGCCCACAAGGCCAGGATTCTGGGCCATCCCTCTTCCTCCCAGTCTTCCATTCTTATCTCCCATTAACCTGCTCTGGTGATCCTGCTTTCCAAACAAATAGGGGACAAAAAGTCAGAAGTTATGGAGGTATTTTCTGTTTAATTGACATGTAATAATTGTGCACAGCTTCTATTCAGAGTGAACAGGAAATATCTGATTTTTAACTCTCAGAGCAGGCATCTGGGCTGCTTAGTATTCCCCCCACCTCCAAAACAGAACACAACAATTCTTTAAGGCAGGTTGTTGATTCGCTCAGGAGGCATGTGGAGGGGTGCTAGGGCTGTGGGTCTGGTGTTGGTTTCTCTTTGCAAATAGTAAATACCTGTGTGTCTCCATGGATTCCTGGGTCTGGTTTCTTCTGTATGAAATCAAGGCTATTCTGGATTGTTTTGATAGCTCCTCAAGCAAAGATGCTCTGTTCTGTTCTCTATGGCCAAGGAGGAGCCGTCTGCCCTAATGAGCTGACTCTGCAGAGCTGACTCTACAGGGCAAGACAACTGATAGAAGAGGGGGCTTTCTCCATGGAAACTTACCCCTCACCTTTGAGAAAATACCTCAAAGCATTTGTGTTTCCTAGAAGGTCCAGCCATGAATCTATGGTTTCCTTAAGGAATGGAATTGCTGACAATTTCAAGTCCAATTTTCAAGTCATACAGAGATGCTATTGGAATGATCAATGCATGTATGCATGTGTGGGAAGCATCACACTGAATCCTATGAATATGTAAAATCAATATATATTAATCAAAAATTAAAATAGACTGTATGTGGCACATGCCAGTAATCCCAGCTATTCAGGAAGCTGAGGCTACAGGATTCTAAATTAGAGGCCAGCCTGGACAACTTAGCAAAATAAAAAATCATTTTTTTTTTAATTTGGAAGGGTTAAGGATATAGTTCAGTGGCAGAGTCCTTGCATAGCATGTGTGAGGTCCTGGGTTCAATCCTCAGTACCATAAAATAAATTAATTAGTAAATAATAACAATAAAAATGTTTTTGGAAGGCTAGGTATATAACTCAGTGGTACAGCACCTGCCTAACATGAGAGAGGCCCTGTATTCAATCAATAAGTACCACAAATAAGTAAGTAATGAAATAATTATAAACATCCCAAGGGACTAGGGGGAAAAAAGACCAAAACTTGGGAATTCAGAATGAGTCAGATTCTACTCTCTTTTCAAAGAAAGAGACAAGGAATAAGCCCTATTCCCATTCCTTGAAGAAAGAAAAGATGTACGATTCCTGAGGGCGGAGAGAGGCTGAATTCTGAGAGGTGTGCATGTGTGTGGACAGAGTAAAAGGAATGAGAAAGCCAAACACACAGGTTCACAGAAGGAAGCTGGAGAAGCAGGTGAAGTCCTCGGCCAGAGACAGGGGAAAGGTGGACGGAAGGATCCCCACAAAAAAAGGGGGGAATGTTTTCTCTGATAGGTGGATGCTAACCCACAATAGAAGGAGGAGTGAGGGAAAGACTAGAAGAGCAGTAGACAAAGAGGAATTGAGGGAAGGGAGGGGAGATGAGCAAAGGAGACAGTGGAATGAATCTGACACAGTTTTCCCATGTACATATGTGAAAACAACACAGTGAATCTCACCACCATGTACATCCTTAAGACTGGGATTCTAACTAGAGTAACATATACTCCATGCTTGCATAATCATAGCAAAGTGGATTCTGGTGTCATATATAATTGAAAAGAACCAAAAAATAAATAATTTTTTAAATGGTGGTCTCAAGGACCAGAGAGCACAAGTCCAGGCTGGGAGTGGCCCACCAGCTGGAATCTGTGATGAAATGCAGAGGCTGGAGGCCCCAAAGCCTCTCTGTGCACACATCCTTCCCACTGTCCATCCCACTGTCTATCCATGCACTCATTTATTTGTGCCCCCATCTTTCCATCCATTAGTTTTTCTACCACCCCTACATTCCACAAATACATTAGGTGCTTCTCAGGAGGCACACTCTGTGCAGTAGGGACTGATTTCTGTTTCAAGATGGAGAAGACAAGAGGTTAGAAATTATTTAACATACTTCATGCAAGAATAAGCAGGACCACACAAACTTAATGGTGATGATTGAAATGAAATGGGAGAGTGAGAAATTATACCCAGAAGGAGACAAATGATGAGTCCCTCTGTGCCTTTATTTTTTGTAATGTGAATACCAATCCTATGACAAACCAAGAAAGAAGGATAGCCCAAATTAAATAAAAATCCTGAGATTGAAGACCAAGGGACATTCACACATTCCTTGTGTGGATTTACATGAAAAGCAAATATGGGTGGGGATATAGTTCAGTTGATAGAGCACTTGCCTAGCATATGCAAGGCCCTGGCTTTGATTCCTAACACCAAAAAAATTTTAAGAAGAAAAATGAATGCAAATTTTCTTCCAAGGTCTGTGGCTATCTGACTTGAGAGAGTTGGGTAAGAACCAATCATCTTTTCTTCTCCACATGTGGGGAGAAAAGGAATAAACTATATTAGTCATCTCAGGTTGCCATAACAAAATACCACAGACTGAGTGGCTTAAATAAGAGAAATTTATTTTCTCATGGTTCTGGTGTCTGGCTGTCCCAAATCAAGGCGTTGGCAGGTTTGATTTAAGACCTCTCTTTGGCTTCCTGATAACTATCTTCCCACAAGTTATTTCCTCTGTGTACACATCCCTGGTGTCCCTTTCTGTGTCCAAATTTCCTCTTCTTATAAGGACATCAATCAGATTGGAACAGGATCTATCCTAACAGCCTCGTTTTACCTTAATCAACTGTTAAGGGCTTCCATCTATAAATAGAGTCACTATTATGAAGTACTAGAGATTAAGCCTTCAACATATGAATTTTGGGAATATGCAATTCAGCCCATAGCACAGATAAATAGTTTTGAAAATAGGAACGAAACAATCACAAGACATACACCTTTTATAGGACCCTAGGGGGAAGTTATGGCACATCTCTCTCAGAACAGAGCCAGAATAAAATGGAAGACAACTGTGGAAATGGAGGCTAGGTCTAGAAAATTCTTTAAACTCAACAACGCTTGGTCATCTCTAAGAGATGACCCCAGGATGTTCCTCTGGGTCTTGGAAAGCTGGTAGCCTACCTTGCACACCTCAGAGAATGTAAGTTTATTAAACAATGTCTTACCCCATCCTTACTTAGCTGCAGTGAGGTAAGGTCTTCCAATTGTAACAAACATTTTATCAACCCCAAGGGGGAGATAAGGAAACCCAATGTAAAGGGTAGAGCTATCTCACCTGTCTTCTAGTCAGTGGAGGGCTTGGCCTCCTACATGGAAGTCCAGCTGGCTGAGGTGATGGCAGGTCCTCGGGGACAGATATGCAGCCTGTGTCTCTCCCTGAATGGAGGGCATTGATCTCCCCATGGAAAGCAAGCATGGGAAGGTCCATGGCTAATGCACACTCTGGTAGCGAGGAAAGAAACAGGAATTCCCAGGATGTTGCATTACAGGTTCAGTGATATGATCCTCCACTGATCAAGGATTAAGGCTGGCTTCCTTGGTCCCCAGCTATTTGCCTGACTGCCATCTCCAAACTATGTTCCAGGCTTTCTGGTCCTGGCCCTTCTGTCTGTGCTGGGCGCGAGTACCCAGGCCTTTGATGATGACCTTGTCAAATGCTTTGAAGACCCCCAGTATGAAGAACTACTACAGCTGGCTCAAGACGGGCTGGGGCAGACAGCTGAAAAGAAACGGATAGTGGTAATTGGGGCAGGCATGGCTGGACTCACAGCTGCCAAGATTTTGCAGGATGCTGGCCACCAGGTACACAATGGTGCTTGGGAGAGTACCTCATAGGGATCTTGGACTCTGAGCAGGGAGGTGGCTGCAGGTGGTGGAGAGCCCAGTGGAACTGGAGCCAAAGACTAAGTCTAGGACTCTAGGCTGGGATGGAAGGGGTAGGAGAGCAATTGGTCTGTCTCTATGACAGAGAGAGACTTCAGAAAGAGGCAAATCTGGGCCTGCCTGGAGGGAGGAAGAGGGGGTTGTATGGTGGGGACATGGCTGGCCTAGTTGAGTCCTATAAATACTTATCTTTCTAGGTGACTGTCCTGGAGGCTTCAGGGCGTGTAGGTGGCAGAATTGAGACCCATAGAGTTCCTGGAACACAGTTGTACATAGAGTTGGGTGCCATGAGGATCCCCATCAACCACAGGTATGATTGAGAGAAGTGGGGGTGGATGGGGAAGACCAGGATATAGGCTGCTAGCAACAAGGACAGGACCTATGCCAACTCATTTCATAGCTCCACAGCTACCTCGAAACCTCTCCCAGCCTCAATGTTCTAATATAGAGAACAGACATAACTGCACCTGTTGAGGATCACAAAAGATAATTGGGATAGGAGAACACCTAGGAAAGTCAAAAGGCAGTCTGTGAGGCCTGCTAACGATAGAAATATGAACATCCTTCTGGGAGAAAGTGGTGTCTTGTGGGAGCCCACTTTAGGAGGGCCATCCTGAAGGGGTGGGTGAGCAGGAATAAGGAGAATGCAGACTGGAAGACTCATGATACACACAGCCTCCAGGGAGGATAAATCCAGGGACACTCCCTCTACACATCTTCATAGTATCTCCTGGACCTGGAGGGGCCACACCTAAAAGTCTGAAGACTACAAGCCTCAAACAAAGTGAGAGAGATCTCAGCCAGCAAAGAGGGCCAGCCTGTCGTGTTGTGACCACAAGAATGGGTACCCAGTTTCCTCTTGGTCACATAGCCATAGCTTGGCATAGCAACTTGGCATAGCAACTAGGTAGCCTAGCATTCCTTCTGTGCAGGGAGGTCAGAGAGGGCCCCAGGGAATCCAGTAGGGGCAGGACGTGAGCACAGGGAGCAGGGAAGACTGGTTGCTTCCTCATCCTGGATCAGTCTCTGACTCACTCCACAGGCTCTGTCATGAGTTTATCAGGAAATTGGAGCTGAGCCTCAAGGAGTTTTTCCCCTCCAACAACCAGACCTGGGTGCTGATCAATGGAGTGCGGCAGCGCACGGGGATTGTGCAGGCTAACCCCAGCCTGCTAGGGTACCCAGTCAGAGCAGATGAGGTGGGGAAGACAGTTGACCAGCTCTTTGATGAAGCATTCAGAAAGGTAAGCCAAAGTAGGAATCAGTGACCTCCATGCAGGCCATCATCTTCTTCAAAGACATCTTGTGCAAACTTCCTAAAGTTTCTCTCCGTGGACCCCAGGCCCATGTGCAGGAGGGCTCCACTAGCTTGGTCTGTCAACCTTGCCTCCCTCCCGTGACCTCCCATCTCAGCAGTCATTGTGCATTTTCAGATCCCAAAGGTCTTCACATGTACAGACATGTGCAAAGCTAGCTGCCTTTGAGATCATCATGGCAGATCTAGGTTTAAGGCAGAGAGAGACCTACAAGCTGGACTCTATTTGAATGTACTGTGTGACCCTGGACAAGATGCTTGCCATCTCTCTGTTCCAACTTCTATAAAACAATCATAAGGCTAGAGCCTCTCTCCCAGCCTGGTTGTGAAGATTAAGTGAGAAAATGCATATAAAGTGATAAGAACTTTGCAAGGCATATGGCCAATCTTGAATTATAATTGTCATCATTATTGATATGTGGTCAAGGAGGAAAATCAATGATGGGCCCTGTCTGGAATATCTGCACACCTTTTTCTAACTGACCAATGTTTACTCAGCACTGACAGTGCCTTTTTCTTTCCTGACCTGGGACCCAAAAGGACCTCAGTGTGACAGTTGAGCTCTGGTACATAACTTCCACAGAAGGCCTCTGTCCAGATGCCCTGCCTTTGCTGGAGTGATATCCTGCTAAGCTCAGCATGCACTCCGCAGCTCTTGGACCTCATCCAGTATCACTTAACAGCTCAGTGGGACCAAGCCCTTAGGCATCCACACCATTCACAGTGGCCCCAGAGGCCTGCAGAAATGTCCTCAGACAAGGACAAGGAGATAGACTTCCCCAATTCTGGGGGCTCCAAGGCTGACAGGGAGCCTGGCTCCAGCTTTATACACCTCAGAATATGTCCAAGACAGGGGATAATGTTTCCACCCTCAAGCGCCCCAGTCCAGCTGAAGGACTGAGTGTTGCATTCAGGACTAATATAAAGAATGCCTCAGACACACCCAGGATGAGTGGAAGCAAGTGCCAAGTGTGGAACATGGGGGTATGTGGGAGCAGGTTTTAGAGTGTGTGTGGAACTGACCTTCACTAAAGTGTCCTCCCCTCCTCCTTCTTCCATGCCAAGCTGGTGGAGGAGCTGAAGAACAGTAGCTGCAGCCAGATTCTGGAGAAGTATGACTCCTTCTCCACCAAGGTCAGTCCTGAAGCTACCCTCTAACCATGGCTAACCATGCCACCCTGTCACAGCTACCCAGAAACCACCCCAGTGGGACGACCCACCCTAGTTCTTACTACACTGCACCTTACTTGTTTATCTTTTTTATAATCTCTCTCCTTTACTTGAATGTAAGCTCCATTAGGATAGGAGAGAGTAGAGAGGAAGGTAGGAAGGGAGGGAAGAAAGAAAATTTTTAAAAAGACCACTCCAAGGACAGCAGTCAAAGGTCAAAGATATAGCAAGTCAGAGCATGCTATTTCAAGGAACTTGCCACCATCACTTGCATTTTTGCAGAGAGTCGAAGGCAGGTAGAGGTATGGGAAAGCCCTTATACAGTTATGTGTTGCTTAATGAGGGGGATAACATCGCAGAAGTGCATCCTTAGATGATGACATAGTTCAGTAAAAATCATAATGCTTAGTTACACAAAGATGGCTACAATGTCACAAGGCTATATACTTTCTTGGGACCACTGTCCTATACATGGTCCATCATTGATGTACTCATGGCTATAGTGCAAAAAGAGATGACTGGGGCTGGAGGAATAGCTCAGAGGAAGAACACTTGCCTGACATGTGCTAGGCCCTGGGTTCAATCCTCACATCACACACACACACACACACACACACACACACACACAGCCACAAGGGGAAGGTTTCAGATGTGCCTCAATCGGAGGCTATTGGCATGGAGAAGCTGGAGGCAGTTAACTGGAAAGGGAGCACCTATGTGATTGGCTAGGGGAGGATAGTTGGCCTCTAGTGATTGTTCCCGAGATGGGAGCAAAGTGGGCAAGGGGGTGCATAAATTTGGACAGCTGAGGAGGAAGCTGAATGGTTATAAGGAGATCCTAACCATTCATGGCTGACTGCTCCAATAGAGGTGGCGGTTTGCCTTTCAGAACTGGGTGCTTCAGAAGTTGGGTGGTCAAAGTCCTGTGATATCTGATCAGCCACCCTGATTGGTGAAACTTTTCCAACCAGATTTGTCATGTCCAGGACTTGCCTGGGAGAAAGGAGCACGGGCAAACCACAGGGCACAATCACAGGCCAATGGATATACTAGAAGTAGAACCTCATAGTCACTTTCTGGTGCAGGGGCCAGGACAGCCAGGTAATGGGTAGGAGTAGAGGGTCAGGGAAGGATGAGAAGCAAATACTTGGTATTCACCTTCCTCCTGGCTTGGTGTTTTGGGTAGATCAAAGAGGCCAGTCTGGGCCCCATACAGTTACAGATGGACATGAAGACTGGACCTCAGCTTTCCCATCTGTAAAATAGGGCTTCCTTGGATTATATAAGAGGATTATATATGTAAAGGGCTTGGAAGAGGGTCTGTAGGTTAAAATCCATACCAAACATTAGCTATTTGTCCCTGTTATTAGGACTTGGAGACCATTTGGAGCATTGTCCTCAGAGCCCTGTGTGCAAACCAGGCACCTGGGACCCAGCTGAGTGCACTTCTGTCATTCCACCCTGTCTAGTTCTGTTCCTCATTACCCCCAGGTGGGAGGCAATGGTTCTCATGTCAGCTCCCTAAAAATTCTGACCTGGTTGCCTTCTTTTCCTGAACATGATCCCAGGAGTACCTGATCAAGGTGGGGAACCTGAGTCATGGGGCAGTGCAGATGATCGGGGACCTGATGAACACAGACTCTGGCTACTACGAGTCCTTCACAGAAACTCTGCGTGACCTGATCATCTTCTCTAAGGAATCTCGGTGGGAAATGGGGGGAGAGAAGGGGCACGGGGTGGCCAGTTACTAGTGAGGACAGGGGTAGAAGGAAGGACAAGATAAATCAAGTGATAACTCCAAGAAAAGTGGGAGTGACAGGAGGGGAGGCAGGGGTTTCCCAATGCCAATGCCCCTCAGAACCACCAGAGGGAGGGTGCTTCTTAAACATGGGGCATCACTTCCAAAGTCAATGGACCTTCGCTGAGACCCAAGAGCATGCATTTCTGACATATTCCAGTGATGCCGTTGCTATCTGACTTGGGAGTCCACTTTGAGAACCTCTAGCTAAGGGGCTCTTAGGAGCCAATAGATCTGCTTTACTCTGGCCCTTACCTATTCTTCTGTGACAAAGAGCATGACCTCAGTCCTACTTTAGAGGTTCATGCAAGAGGAACTTGCTATCTTTCAGACCTGAAAGATAATCAGGGCTGCCAAACTCAGACCCTAGTCACCCTGGGTAACTGGCTGTGTGATCTGTAGCTAATGAAGATCAAATGAACTGAGATTTACTCTCACTTGGGGTTCTGTGACCCATTTCAGATGAAACAGGTACTGACATTTGCCAGAGGAGAACTAAGCCTGGGAGAGCCCTGATGGATTACAGACCTCTTCTTTCCCCACCTGCATCTCCCACTTCCCCTCATCATTTTTATTCAGAATTAATCAATTTAAATTCAAGCCAACAGCTGCCATAGGGGGAGAGAGGAAGGTGAGGAAGTCTGAAGACAGATCAAGGTCAAGTGAAGGTTCTTGGTGGCATTTAGGCTGCAGTCTTCAAGGCTACCCTGTGCTGCACTCTGTAAGGACATCATGGAAGGGGTTGAATCCTGGGTCTTTGTCAGCCACGAGACCAGGCATCTTCCATGGAGGTGACCACCAAGGGGACCAGAGGAAAGTAACAAAGAGTAAGGGGCTATAGAGGCTCAGAGGGTTACATTTTTCTGATTGATCAACGCAAAGCAACACCTTTCTCTAGTTCCCTAAAGCTGATATTCTGCCTGCTGTTAATCCTTTTGCCAACTGTTAAATCTCCCTAACACATGACCAGTACAGTCCATTAGGGAACTCACCTCTGTCCAGTCCAAATGACCTGTCCTCTGCATGCCTTGTCCAACTACCTGTTTCTGTTTCCTCTTTTGCTTGCTCATTCTCAGATTCCATGAAATCGTCGGAGGCTTTGACCAACTCCCTCAGGCCCTTCATGATGCCCTCTTGCCAGGGACAGTCTTATTTCACTCACCAGCAGAGGAAGTAGAGATGTCTGGAGACCATGTCCATGTCACATTCAGGACAGCTGACCCTCTGCAGCCCAGGTCACGTCTGACTGCCGATTTTGTGGTGGTGGCCAACACTGCCAAGGCTGCCCGGCTCCTCCGTTTTCGGCCACCCCTCTCTCTCAACAAGGAGAATTCACTACGTTCAGTCCACTACACCAGTGCCACCAAAGTGATCCTGGCCTGCACACAGCGTTTCTGGGAGCAAGAAGGCATATTCGGTGGCGAGTCTAGCACCGACCGCCCCTCCCGCTTTATCCACTATCCCAGTCACATCTTCCCCAATGGCACAGGTGTCATCCTGGCTTCCTATACTAAGCATGATGATTCCATGTTCTTTGCTGCCATGGACGATGCCCAGGTGGTAGATGTCATCTTGGATGACCTAGCTGCTGTCCATGACCACCCCAAAGAACAGCTCCAGGCCCTGTGCCCCTATTCCATGGTCAAGCACTGGAGCCAAGACCCCTATTCCATGGGAGGGTTCACCTCCTTCCTTCCCTACCAACATGTGGACTACGCACAGGAGCTCAGCCATCCAGAAGGGCGGGTCCACTTTGTTGGTGAACACACAGCCCTGCCCCATGGCTGGATTGACACAGCTATCAAATCAGGGCTCAGGGCAGCAAAGAGCATCCAAGAGTCTGTGGATTTGGCTTTGACAAAGGATCCTGGGGACACAAAAAAGGCCTACTCCAAAAGTGATCTATAACCAGCTTGTAGCACCTAAGAATTGGGGTAATTCCAATCACCTTGATCCACAAGAAAACACTCAAAACCCACTCTCTCATTTTATCTTCACCTTTGCCCAAAGATGTCAAATCAAGGCCAATGAATGGAGTCCCTACAATATTTAACCACCCGTGACCTTGGATTTATTGACAATATTTGAACAACAAGAATATTTGATGTAATGATTAAAACAATAAAGCTTTTGTTGAATTTAAGACTAAAATTAAGTGTTGTATCTATGTTCTGAGTGATATCCAAATAATTTTAGAATTGAGTTCGGAAGGCCACAGAGACTCTTGCCTTTTAATGCCCTTTCCTGGGGTCCTTTGCTCTGGTTTCTGTTCCTTTAATCTGAGTCTATCCCTAGTAGTCCCCTCCCTCCCCTCCTCTTCCTTCCATGGCTGATTCCTTTTTTTTCCTGTGGTACTAGAGATTGCTGCAATGCCTGGCCAGGCCCTTGAATTTTAAGAGAGGGTAGAAATTTAGTTACCTGGAGGCAACTGTGTGAGTAACAACCTGCTCAATGCTTTTTCCAAATTATTACAATAGCCCTTGAGGTATATACTCCAGTACTACTCCATATTACAGATTATGAAAATTGATTCTCCAAGAGGTCACAAATGCTGCTCCTAAGTGGTTTAAACTTCAACCTAACTCTAAATATAACTACAAATCCTCTTGCTTCTTCTAGGCTCAGCTTCTTGGTCTTATTCTTTTGTTGTTTTTTTTTTTTTTTTTGTGCTCCTAAAACAATTAACAATTCACTTTGCAGACATTCAGCAATTAACATCTGAAGTGTTTGAATGAATTCAATGTTCTCAGAAGGCAGGGGGCTGTCTTCTGCCTCCTATATTTTCTGCGCCCCCACGGAGTCTTCTTGTCTGGCAGTCCTGTGAAGAAGTAAACAGACTGATTTGATACTGATGATAACTTTCAAGCACAGGGTTAATGAAATGACAGGGTATGAATGAGATCTAAAGAAGCCCATCATTTGGCAGTGACCTGGCCTGAGTTTTGTCCCTAAAAGACCTCTTGGGGTATGAGTTCATTACTCAAAGGCCACAGGAAGAGGCCAGGTGGCTATGAAGTTAGGGGACAGTTTATCATCAAGGGGAACAAGGTACCTTCAGGAAGGCCTTCAGAACCACCTGAGATACTGACTTTCCGTTTAGAGCCTAAAACTAGGACAGTACAGCATGCTGCTAGTCAGAAAAACCACTCTAGCAGGGTCTGGAATTTTATGTCAGTTGCAGTCTAACAAATGAGCTTGTCAAGGTTTCATGGAAGCTGACAAGACTCATGAGTTAGAGACAGAGGACTCATGGCACTGTCAAGCTGCAAGAACTTCCCAAGTCCCAAGGGGGCAAGATAGAGGGATCCTGGTAGATACTACATATGCAGTGGACTTGTATGGAAGCTGAGGAGCACTAAGCTCAGAGAGTTTAACAATATTGTAACAGAAGTATGCAAGCCTGCTTTTTCTTGGGGGTGAAGGTTAAGCACTTTTTTCTCCCCTTGCTGGGAATCAAACTCAGAGCTTTGTGCATGCAAGGCAAGCACTTTACCATTGAGCTGCATCCCCAGCTCTTATTATAGGCACTTTTTATCCTCCAAGGTTGCTGCTAAAACACAACCCTGAGAAACAGTACTAGCAAAGAGTGGTCAGGACCTTACATTCAGAGCATACCCAAAAGGACTGTGTAGGGAATCTTGAGGCCAAAGGACAAATTGTTTCTCCCAGGACTGACTCACCCATGCCCCAATTACCTCCCTAGAGAGTGTAATTATCTGTCCCCTCCCTCACTTGAAGCTCAGCTGCACAAGAGCCATTGACACCACAGTCTAACAGTCTCCACTGTCTCACTGCACACATTAAATTCACATGCATTAAACAACCACTCTGATAACAGCTCTGAAATCTGGCAGGCAAGACTTAAATCCTTACCACAGTGAACTTGGAGACAAGCTTAGGAACTCAGACATACAACAAAATAAGCATAACAAGAAACAGTTTATGTTGTATATCATCGATAAAACAAAAAGAACTTTGGGATTCCAGAAGTGGGCTTCTGCCTGGATTATAATTGCAGGGGGTTATGATGACACCTAGTATGTAGGAAACTGATATTTCTTTTTAATTATGGACTCACTGGAAGTAACAGAGAATAACAGGTCCCAGTGTGGCCAATTTCAACCAATAGCTACATTTTACATAATTATAGTATAACAAAATCAGAAATTTTACATTAGTACAATGTTTGGGTATAATTCTATTTAGATTAGATTCTTTTAACTACCATCACAGACATGATAAAGAGCTCTTCTACTAGCACAAAGGTCTCCTTTGTTTTACCCCTTTATGGTCACACCCCACTCCCTGCCCTAGCAACTGCTAATCTGTTAAGCATTATTAGAATTTTGTCATTTATAGAATGTCATATAAATGCAATCCTATAGTATATGACCTTTTGAAATTGAAATTTTCACTCAGAATAACTCCCTGAGATCTATCCAAATTGTTCTTTGTAGCAATAGTTTTGTTTTTGTGGCAGAGTGCCATTACAGTAGTGCCATAGTTTATTTAACCATTCACCCATTGAGGAATTTCAGGCTTTTTCCAGTTTGGGACTTTCACAAATCAAAGTGCAATGAATGTTTATGTGTAAGTTTTTGGGCAAAACTAAGCTTCTATTTCTCAAGGATAAATGCCTAGAAATATAATTATTTGGTAAGTGCATATTTAGATTTAAAAAAATTGCCATACTCTCTCCAGGATGGCTGTGCCATTTTACTTCCCACCAACAATATTTGAATGCATCTCTGCATCCTCCCCACCAGCATTTGGTAATGTATATATTGGGGTGGGGGCAGGGCATTCTGCTAAATAGTATTGCTGACATCTCCTGTGGTTTTGATTTTTACTTCAACAGTGTTAAACATCTTTTTATAACATTCTTTGGAAATATCCTCTCATGTCTTTGGCTCATTTTCCAATTAAATGGTTTGCTTTTATATTATTGAGTTTTGAGAGATCTCTATATAGTCTAGATAAAGTCCTTTATCAGAAATGTAGTTTGTGATTTTTTTTTCTCTGTGTAGTTTGTATTTTCATTTTATTAACTAGCTCTTTCATGGGACAAATTTGAAATTTTGATGAGATCTGAGTTATGTCATGTCTAAGAACTCCACTCAGGCCAAGGTCCTGAAGATTTCTCCTGTATGTTTAGTTTAAAAATGAATTACAGTTTTATATGTTACATTTAAATCTATGATTCACAATCTAACAAGTATTTATCTCAGTACCAGTCAGTACTGGTCAATCGCCAGTACTGCAAAAAAGAAAAAGAAAGGGAAAAAAGAAAATTCCTAGAATAAAATTTCTAAAAAAGCAACTATGGTTTTTTAAAGGCAACAAGGGGAAATTTAAATGTGAACTAGTGAATGAGGACATATTAATATCAATTTTTCCAGGTGTTCCATAGAATAAAGACAAGTCTGAAACTTTCAGGTGCTGCCAGGGGGGTACAGAGACCTGTGAATATCATTCTTGAGAGAAAGGATTATATTAATTGAACTGAGAAAATATTAAGTGAATTCAGATAAAGACAACACTGAATTGGTTGTGCATTATTTCAATTATTTCTATTATTTTCAAAATTAAAAGGTAGGTGTTGGGATGGGGAGAATTACCTGGCTTCTTTCCATAGCGACGACTACTCAAACCGCTCTGAGGGGCTGAGGGGCTTTGAACCACACCTCTAGTGGACAGGCGTCGTTTTAAACAGCCTTGGGGAATCTTAGAAACTTTGTGTCAAACTTCTGTCAGCCCGGGGCTCTTCTTGGAACATTTAGTGCTGCCTGAGTTGTTCTTTCCTTTCATATTTTAAAATGCCCAGAACACAACCGGCACTTAAAATCAGTAGAAAGCTCATTTCTGATAACTCCTCTCTACCAAAAAGAAAAATATTAAACTCAGTTTTCCCTTTCTAAAAGGAAATAGCCATTTTTACTTCACTGTTCTGAAGAAAAAGCTTTGTTTCCCTGACGGGGAATCGAACACAGGCTGTGGTGGTGCCGAATCCTAACCACTAGACCACCAGGGAAGCAATAAGAAAATGTCTCCATTTGTAATAGATAAAATTATGGTTAAGTGATGTATGTTCAATAGAAGAGTACTATTGGACGGATTTAAGGAAGCTGCCAATACTGCCCCACCAGATTTGATTTAAAAAAAGACCCAACAATATGCTGCCTCCAAGAGACTCATCTCATAGGAAAAATATCCACAGACTCAAGGTGAAGGGTTGGGAAAAATTATATCACTCACATGGGACTGTGGAAGCAAGCAAGGGTTTCCATCCCCATATCAAATAAAGTAGACTTCAAAATAAAGTCAATCAAAAAGGGAAAAAAGGACACTATATACTGCTCAAAGTATATCAATATACCAACAAAACTTAACAATTATAAATATATATGCCCCAAACAATAGTGCATCTACATTCAACAAACAAACTTTTCTCAAGTCCAAGAGTCAAATAAACCACAACGCAATAATTTTGGGTGACTTTAACACACCTCTTTCATCACTAGATAGACCTTCCAAACAAAAGCTGAAAAAACCCATGGAACTAAATAACACAATCAATAACTTAGATAACTGACATATACAGAATATTTTATCCTTCAATGAGAGCATACACTTTCTTCTCAGAAGCAAATGGATCCTTTTCTAAAATAGACTATATGCTATGTGACAAAGCAACTCTTAGCAAATATAAAACATTAGAGATAATACCCTGCATTCTATCAGATAATAACAAAATGAAATTAGAAATCAATGATAAAATAAGAAATAAAAGCCACTCCAACATCTGGACACTAAATAATATGCTACTGAATGAGCAATGGGTTGCAGAAGACATCAAGGAGAAGATTAAAAAAATTTTAGAGGTGAATGAGAACACAGATACAACATATCAAAATCTCTGGGACACTATGAATGCAGTTCTAAGGGGTATGTTCATTGCAAGGAATTAATTCCTTGAAAGAAGAAAAAGTCTACAAATAAATGACTTAATAATACATCTCAAAGCCCTAGAAAAAAGAACATATCAACAACAAAAGCAGTTGAAGACAGGAAATAATTAAAATCAGAGCTGAAATCAATGAAATTAAAACAAAAAAATTGAAAAAATTGACAACAAAAAGTTTGTTCTTTGAAAAAATAAATAAAATGGACAGAACCTTATCCATGCTAATGAAGAGAAGGAGAGAGAAAACTCAAATTACTAACATATATAATGAAAAAATATTATGACAGACACTAAAGAAATACAGAAGATAATTAGAAATTATTTTGAAAACTTATACTCCATAAAATAGAAAATATCAAAGGCATCAAAAAATTTCTAGAGTCATGTAATTTACCCAAATTGAATCAGAATGATATACACAATTTAAACAGATCAATTTCAAGCAATGAAATAGAAGATGCCATCAGAAGTCTACCAACCAAGAAAAGCTCAGGACCAGATGGATACCCAGCTGAATTCTACAAGACCTTTAAAGAAGAACTAATACCAATACTCTTCAATTTATTTCAGAAAATAGAAAAAGAGGCAGCACTTCCAAATTCATTCTGTGAGGTCAATATCACCGTGACTCCAAAACCAGGCAAATACACATCAAAAAAAAGAGAACTTCCAACCAATATCTCCAATGAACATAGATGCAAAAATTCTCTATAAAATTCTGGCAAATAGAATACAAAAACATATCAAAAAGATTGTGCACCATGATAAATTGGCATTCATCCCAGGGATGCAAGGTTGGTTCAACATACGGAAATCAATAAATGTAATCCATCACATCAATAGATTTAAAGATATGAATCATATGATCATCTCAATAGATGCAGAAAAAGCATCTGACAAAATACAGCACGACTTTATGTTCAAAACACTAGAAAAACTAGGGATAACAGGAACATATCTCAACATCATAAAGACTATCTACAACAAGATTCAGGCCAACATTATCCTAAGTGGAGAAAAATTGAAGGCATTCCCTCTAAAAACTGGAACAAGATAGGGATGCTCTCTTTCACCACTTCTATTCACCATAGTTCTTGAAATACTGTCCAGAGCAATTAGACATATGAAAGAAATTAAACGGATACACATAGAGAAAGAAGAACTCAAATTGGCACTATTTGCTGATTATATGATTCTATTCATAGAAGACCCAAAAAGCTCCACCAGAAAACTTCTTGAACTAGTAAATGAATTCAGCAAACTAGCAGGATATAAAATCAGTACCCATAAATCAAAGGCATTTCTCTCTATCAGTGACAAATCCTCAGAAAGGGAAATGAGGAAAACTACCGAATTTACAATAGCCTGAAAGAAAGAAAGAAAGAAAGAAAGAAAGAAAGAAAGAAAGAAAGAAAGAAAGAAAGAAAGAAAGAAAGAAAGAAAAAACCATACTTGGGAATCAACTGAATACAAGAGGTGAAAGATCTATATAATGAAAATTACAGAACCCTAAAGAAAGAAGTCAAAGAAGACCTTAGAAAATGTAATATTCTATCTTGCTCTTGGATAGGCAGAATTAATATTGTCAAAATGACCAAACTACCAAAAGCACTATACAGATTTAAATATATATGCCCCAAACAATAGTGCATCTACATTCAACAAACAAACTTTTCTCAAGTTCAAGAGTCAAATAGACCACAAAATGACCAAACTGGAACTCATCAAAGTTCCAATGACATTCCTAATAGAAATAGAAAAAGCAATCATGTAATTCATCTGGAAAAAATAAGAGACCCAGAATACCTAAAACAATCCTTAGAAGGAACAGTAAGGTAGGTGGCATATACTATACTGTACTACAAAGAAATAGTAACAAAAATAGCACAGTATTGACACCAAAACAGACTGGTATACCAATGGTAAATGAAAGAAGCCTCCACGCAAGACAATTCGCAGGGGAGAGTTCCAGTTTATTGCAAAAGGCTGTGTGCTTATATAGATCTAAGGAGAGATGGCAGGGCTTAGATAAATGGTGGGCCACCTGTTTATTGGCAAGTTCTTAAAGATATCAGTTCCAGAGCCCAGGAATTAGTTCTTATTGGGGCTAAGGTTCCCCACCAGCGAGATTTGAAATATTGGCGCCACTGGGAGAGTTCACACCCACGGGAACTTTTCGCGTCAGTGGAAAAGGGGAAAGTAGGAAGAGAAGGTCCTTAGGCGCAGGTCTGGGGATATCATGGCAGCCAGAAATAAAACCCAGTGGCTATAGACAGCTACTTCAGTAGGGGTGAAGTCTATGAAGGTTCCCTGAAGCCACAAGTCATCGATGGCATCGAACCAGTCCTGGATGGAGGAGATTGTTGGTATCAGCCACTGATCCTGTAACAGAGACTCTAGGAAATATTGGAAGCATTGCCTTGACATGGCATCACCAGCACCTGAAGAAGATCAGAGCAAACAAAAACAGAATGAAGATAAAAATTAAAGCAAAGGTCAGTTTTTGGCAGAAGTTCCATGTTGGGGAACTGACAGAGAAGAGGCCAGGGGCCATGAGGAGGCTTAAAAGGACATAAAGGCTCAAAAATCCAGGATAGCAATTAAGAGGTTCTCTGGGCTCATTGTCTCCCACTGTCCGATGTCCATTGCATTCCATCATGCCTGGTAGTAAGCTTCAGCACTGAGTGAGCTGTTCTCTTGAAGATGTTGGGGGTTCATCGGTCATCAGAGGCTGGTAGTGCCTAAGCAGAAGCTGGTTGAAAATTTGATTAGAAATTTTCTGTAATTGGGTTTGAAGGAACTTCATTATGCAGGGCAAGAGAGCACAAAAAAGGAACATCCCAATAAGGGGCCCCAAGAAAAGTAGCAAGTACATGGCAAGAGAGGATTGGAAGAACCCCATTATGGGATTAGGGGAGGTGGGTTTGAGCAATTGGGTCAATAATTCCTGCAATTTAACAACATTCTTTTCTATTAGCCCAGACTCATTAACACAGTAGCAACATTCCTCTCTGAGGAACAGGCATGTACCCCCTTTTTCTGCAGTGAGGAGATCAATCGCCCTTCAGTTCTGTAAAGCCACTTGTGCCAATGAAGTAACCTGCAGCTGCAAGGAGCCCAGAGACTCAGCAGTGGTATCGAGCGCTTCTTGCAGTTTTTGTTGAAGGTCATTGGATGTCCATAGAGCATGAGCTATATGCCTATAGTTCCACCAGAGAATCCAAGACTCACCACTGAGGTTGTTAAAGTGAGGCCTACCAGAACCAGCAGAAAGACTGCCCTATGGGTGCGGGAAGGTAGGGCCAACTGTCAGAATTCTGTGGGAGTATACAAAGACAGCTGAGGAACTACAGTAACCAAGAAACAGGTGCCAGAGACATTGGTACGTTGAGGTACTTAAAGACCGGTTACACCAGAGGAAATGTCCAGGTTGCATAAACGCAGGGCTTGATGGGGTGCTATAGCTCAAGGAACAAATGGGTAGAGGATTCATTGTTGGAAGGTGGAAACAGATGAAAGGGAATGAAGCATTGGTGGAATAACTTTCCCATAGTAGGATACGTGCCACATGTAGGGGTTGTCCTTTCTTAGAGAAATTGTAGGTTTTTGCTGAGATTTCCTGCCACTAATGGAACTGCTGCTAGAAGCTGATGACTAAGTGAAGCACAGAGAAAGCACTGAGAAGTAGGCACAGAAAGAGGGGTGGAGTTTAATAATCAGAGAGTTTGGTGTAGGAAATTGAGCCATGTGGGAGGGGGGCCTGAGGGGGTTAAAGACACTGAATCCCCTTTGGATGGACTATGGATAAGATCTCGAAGTTTTGATTCTGACTCCTTGATGTGTTCAACTACCTGGATGGTTGCCTTAGGTGGTGTTATCAGGGAGCGGCCAACAGTCATCCATCCTGTGGGTTTGGCTGAGGTTGTCCGAGCATAGACAGCAAACTCAACATAGTCCCAAAGTTTGGCCTTGGGGTCAGATATATCTAAAGTATACTATCCATTGTTATCAGATGAAGAGGCCTTATGCCATTTGAGATAACTAGAAGTCCACCCTTCAGGGTAGCCAAGTGAGTGGTAAAAATAACTACTGCATTCATCATGGAGCCTGCATGACCAATAGGGGCACCCATTATATACCTCAGGCCACCAATGGCAGTAGTCTTTGGTTTGATCAAAAAGGAAGCAAATGAAAGGCCAGTTCCAGCTACCAGGAGCAAAGGTCCTGGAAGGTGACAAATTTAGGGAAACAGATGTGCAGTTGTGGATGAAGCAAGTAGTTACATCCACTGTGCGGATGTTCTGCATGCCATGTTCCGAGTATCACTCCCGAAGGGTGAATTGGTACATGGTAGGAGAGAAGGGTAAAGACCAGTCCTGACAGAGCACAGAAAACAAGCAGAGCACAAAAAAACAAGCAAAGAGAGAGGACTAGGGTGTTGAGAAAACTCATTGTGCCATCTCTAAGAGGAATTGGGCTGTGGGGAACACCATGTGAGCTGCAACTTAAAGGAGTGAGATGGGTGTGGAGAGCAGGAGTAAAGGGGAGGTTCAGGAGGTGACTCTTGGAGTTCCTCTGGGGTGGCCCTGTCATCAGCAGGTGAGGCCTCTTGGTGATATGGCTTCAACCTAGAAATGTGAATCCAGGGGGTGAGACAGTTATCTGGTAAGGAGAGTTTGGTGGCGGTGGGGGTACAGAGAATGACCGGATAGGGGCCTTCCCATTTTGGGGCAAGAGGCCCTTTATCCTCTGGGGTATTATAATAGACTAAACTCCCAGGTGTTAAGGGAGGAGTGTTTAGAGAGGAGTCTGGGTCTGGAAGAAGCCAGTCCTGATATTTCCAGAGTTCCGAGCAGAGATGAAACAAGAGAGGTAAAGACAAATCTCGTGTGAGTGGTCCTTGTGAAATGACCAACCCAGGTGGTATAAGAGGTCTTCCATACATTATCTCAAAGGGAGACAGTAAAGATGGTTTCTTAGGGAGAGCTCTGATCTGAAGCAAAGCCAAGGGAAGGAGTTTGACCCAGTCTAAGATTAATTCCATTGTCAATTTGGTACGGACTTCCTTCAGAGTCCAATTTACCCTTTCCACTTTCCCTGAAGCCTGGGGGCGATATGGACAATGGAAATGCCACTTGAAGGAGAGGGCTTGAGAGACCTTTTGTGAGACCCTAGAAATAAACTCAGGGCCATTGTCGGATTGTAAGGAAGTGGGCATACCAAATCTGGGAATGATGTCTATCAGTAAGATTGAAGCTACAGTGGAAGCCTTTTTATTGGAAGTGGGAAATGCCTCAACCCAACCAGAGAAAGTGTCCACAAAGAAAAGGAGGTATTTAGTATGCCATATTGCGGGCATGTTGGTGAAATCTGCCTGCCAGTCAGCAGCAGGAATATGTCCCCAGGCTTGGTGGGAGGGAAACAGTTTAGGCCTTAAAGGAGTATGAGGGTTGGTCCACCGACAGATCTCACAATTAGAGGCTATATTCTGAAGCATGGCTTTGTCAGAGGGGGTGAGGGAGAAAAAGCTCTGTAAAAAGAGGGTCAAAGACTGAGAATTGGCATGGAATAGAGTATGGAGGAACTCGAAAAGGTCCTTGTTCTTACTGGAAGAAGTAGGGGCTTCATATGGACAGTCTAAAGTGGCCATTATATGTCCCCCAGGGGGGTCATAATTGGAAGTGGTAGCAGCCATCCGTGCCACCTGGTCAGCTTTAGCGTTGCCCTCAGTGATAAGAGAGCTGTCCTTCTGATGGGACCTACAATGGACAACTCCCAACTGGGTGGGTAAGTGGGAGGCCTCTATCAAATTGGTTATAAGAGCTGAATTAGTGATCGCATTACCTTTGGTGGTAAGTAGGCCTCGCTCCTTCCATATTGCAGCATGGGATAATAGAATATTGAAGACATATTTTGAGTCAGTATAAAGGGTGAGGGATTTGCCCTGTGCTATAAGGCAGGCACGAGTGGCCGCTACAAGTTCAGCCTGCTGGTTGGTAGTTCCTGGAGGCAGAGCTTTGGCCTCTATAATCTCAGTGGCTGAAACTATGGTGTATCCAGAGTAATGAGTGCCATTCTGCCTAAAGGAACTGCCATCAGTGAACCAGATAAGGTCAGGCTTGGTGAGTGGTCCCTCAGAAATGGAAGAAAGACAGGGGAGGAAATCATCCAAGGTTTCCAAGCAATTATGACCTGGTGTGTCAGGTGTGGGGGTCATTGGGAGCAGTGAGGCAGGGTTCAGTGCAGGCAGGGGAGGAACATAATATTAGGGTTTTCCAGAAAGGAAGTGAGGAGCGACAGGACTCTGGATGGAGGAAGGGTTTGAAGGCCCTTATAAGCTAAAAGATTCTTCAAATGACGTGGGGAGTGAATAGTTAAAGGGGCCCTGAAAGTCAGCTTAGAGGCTTCTTTGTGTAAAATTTGTCCAGCAACCAGAGCTCTTAAGCAAGGGGCCCACCCATGGATGGTAGGGTCTAATTGCTTGGATAAATATGCCACAGGTGCAAATGTAGGCCCATAGTTTTGACCCCAAACCCCAAGTGCTTGCCCCCCTTTTTCATGGACATATAGATGAAATGGTTTTGAAAGATCGGGAAGGTGAATGGCAGGTGCCTTTAAGAGGAGTTGCTGAAGACTGTGGAAGTGGTAGTGGGGGGAGGAGGCAAGAGATTCATCAGGGGGTCCCTTTGCTAGGTCACACAGGGGTTTAGCTAGAAGAGAGTAATTTGGGATCCAGGCCCTAAAATATCCTGCTAGTCCTAGGAATGATAGTATTTCGGCTTTCGTATGAGGCACTGGAAGATTAGAGAGGAGTTGCCTCCTATCCAGTGTTATTTCCTTTTTTCCCAGTGCAAGGTGAAAACCAAGGTAGGTGACAGTAGACTGGGAAACCTGGGCCTTGGGGGGAGATACCCTATATCCCTTATCTGCTAGGAAATTGAGAAGCTGGGCAGTGTGGGATTGAGGGTGTTTCCAAGAGGGACTACATAGAAGAAGGTCATCGACATATTGAAGGAGGGTAGAGTCAGAACAGGTGGGGTGGAAGGATGTGAGGTCCTGGGCAAGAACTTGGCCAAAGAGATGGGGACTATCCCTGAATCCCTGCGGGAGGACAGTCCAGGTAAGCTGACGAGAATGGCGGGTGTGAGGATCAGTCCACGTAAAAGCAAAGATATCCTGAGATTCTGAGGACAAGGGAATAGAAAAGAAGGCATCCTTTAAATCTAGGACTGAGAAGTGGGTAGTAGTAGCAGGGATCTGAGAGAGGAGGGTTTAGGGGTTGGGCACTAGTGGGTGAATGGGGACCACAGAGGAGTTGAGAGGTGAAGGTCTTGAACCAGTCTGTAGGACCCATTAGGTTTCTTAACTGCCAGAATGGGGGTGTTGAAAGGAGAGTGTGTAGGCCTAAAATACCCCTTCTGTAATAAATCCTGGATGATGGGTTGTAATCCGAGGAGGGCTGTGGTTGTAAGTGGATATTGTGGTTAACTAATATATCTTGAAGGGTCCCATAAGACAATATGAATAGGACTGTATTTAGCCATAGAGGGTGTAGTTGTGTCCCAAACCTCAGGATTAACTGGTTTAGATAGTCGTGGGAGAGTACATGATGGAGGTGTATCTGTCCCTAGGATCATCATGAAAAAATGAGAGGCAGGGGAGATGGGGGGTGATATGTGAATGGTGACCTTCAATAGTGAGAGTATGTCCCTTCCCAGAAGGGCAATGGGGCAATGGCTCATAACGAGAAAGGAGTGTGTGAAGGACAAAAGCGATCCCTGCATATAACATGATAAGGGAGGAGGGTTGAGGGAAAATCTGTTTACCTCTTACCCCAACAATAGGAGTTTTTGAGGGTGTGGTAGGACCCCAATACTTCCTCAAGACCAAAAAAGTGGCACCAGTATCCAAGAGGAAGGTAATGAAGCGTCCATCCACCAGGAAGGTGACCCTAGGCTCTGGCTTCTTGATGGTAATAGTCGGGAGGGAAGGCCCAGGGCTCCGTCAATCCTCCTCTGCCAAGCCCAGGAGAGGCTGGGGTTGTGGGGTGGCTGACCAACCTCCCCTCCAGGTTGTTGGATAGTCTGCCGACATTTTGGGCAGGAGGTGGAGGGTGTCCTTGGTGAAGGACAAGCCCTGGCCCAATGTCCCTCCTTACCACATTTGAAGCAAGCTCCAGAGGGTGTCTTATTAGGATGGTGTGGTGATGACCTTCCCTAAATAACCTAGGCCAACATTTGGAATTTGACGTTTTCAGCCTTCTGCCTGCAGCGTTTGCTTTCATCCTCTCTACCATGGAAAACCTTGAAAGCGACCATGAGGATTTTGGTCTGAGGAGTAGCAGGGCCCTGTTCAAGCTTCTTTGGGTAGCTTTGGGTCAGGAAATATGTCATGAAGACATGATGGCCGTCAGGGGTTTCTGGGTCGAGGTTTGTGTACTGTTGGAGGGCCTTGGTTAGTCTATCCAGGAATTCTGAAGGTGTTTCTTCCTTCTTCTGAATGATCTTCTGCACCTTTTGAAAATTAACAGCCTTGAGGGCGGCCTTCTTCAGGCCCGCCAAGAGGCAGAAAAAAGGTCACAAGACTTTAAGCCTCCAGGGGTGTTATAATCCCATAGAGGATCCTGCTCCGGGACAGCGTGTGGGCCCGTAGGGTGGTTGGGATTGGTTCTATGATTTTCATCAGCATGGGCCTGGGCTAGTTCCCAGACCCGTCGCCTTTCCTCAGGGAGAAGTGAATTGGCTAGGAGCATGTAAATGTCGTGATGAGTGAGGCTATATGCTTGCAGGACCCATTGAAACTCCTGAATGTAAGTGGTGGGGTCAGTGGCGAATGAGCCTAACTTCCTCTCTAGCTGAATAAGGTCTGACATGGACAAGGGCACATGTACTCTGATAACACCCTTGGAACCAGGTGTTATCATGAACTCATGAAGGGGTGTGATTGTCATGGGGGTGGGCAGGAGTCCCTTAGACCTGGTAACAAGAGGAATGAAAGAGGTGGTCAGTGACTGACAGGAAGAAGAGGGAGGGGAAGGGGATGTCTCTGCAGAGGTGGAGGTGGAGCAGGTGGAAGAGGGCGGAGGGGAGGGGAATGAAACAGAAGGCTGAGGATCCGTGGAATCAGGTGGAGGAAGAGGAGGGGATGGTGGGAGAGGAGGGGTGGATGGGGCTGAGGGATAAGGTGGGGGTTCATCTGCCGGGTCAAATGAGGAAGAATCTGCTAAGACAGTAGTAGAAGTAGGGGAAGGGAGGGGTTTTCAAGCAAGGAGAACTTGAGAAGGAGAACAGGGGGAACACAGAGCAGGGTGTTGTGCGAGAAGGCTAAAGCCTTCAACACAGGGAATCTCCCTCCACTTTTTCAGACGCTGGCAATAGTTAAAAAGGTCCCAGAGGAGATTTGGATGTAACAAGCCTTCTGGAGGTCAATGATTGCCATTATCCAGTGGATATGTAGGCCAATCTTGGGTACAGAATTTGATCAGAAGTTTGGGTTTAATATCTGGTGTGAGAGAGAGTGTGGTCAGATTTTTTATTAGACATTTGAGGGGCGAGGTTTCAGGTATAGACGAGGAGGCACCCATGGTCACAGGAAGAGATGGAAGAGAGGGGGAGAGAAAGAGATAGAGAGAGAGAGAGAGAGAGAGAGAGAGAGAGAGTAAGAGAGAGGGACAGAGAGAAAACCCGGGCTGGAATAGCTTCCTGGAAGCTCGGGGCGAACGGAGGATCAAGTGGGCATCCCCAAAATGACCAACCATCGCGAGGAAATACAGAGGGCACTACCCAGTCATCACCAGTGAAGTGCGACCTGTGAGACCCAAATAGGGCCGGGGCCATGGGCAACCTGACATCAGGAAAGTTTTTGACTGGAGCAAAAGAGTCAGGAATAAGAGGAACGGAGCTCCAGGCGGAACTCAGCTTCCGGCGAAACACAGATCTGGCGGAACGCAGCTCCGGGCCGGAAGGCAGCTCCAGGCAGAACGCAGCTCCAGGTGGAGGAGGAAGAAACCAAAGAGTCTCTCACCTAAACCCAGAAGGCTCACACCCCAAAGGGAAGAGGGTCACCAGAGGGTCCACTGCGGCCTGTGAAGGTCTTAGTGGGGTGAGTTCCCTCCTCCCTACCGGGCATCAGGAGTGTACTGGATGGTCACAGTCACAGTTCCTGCTGTTAGCCCAAAGAGAGTGGCAAGCCGGGGAGGGGGAACTTACCTAAGTCCGATAAGTGGTGAGTGCAGGGAGCTAGTGTCTGAAAGAGCAGACAAGGGCAGAGTATCTCGATGGAGCCGGAGATGGGAGCTCTTATTAGAATGAGCTCATCTGTATATGAGTCACGGCACCACTGAAAGAAGCCTCCACGCAAGACAATTTGCTGGGGAGAGTTCCACTTTATTGCAAAAGGTTGTGTGCTTATATAGATCTAAGGAGAGATGGCAGGGCTTAGATAAATGGCGGGCCATATGTTTATTGGCAAGTTCTTCCAGATATTAGTTCCGGAGCCCACGGAATTAGTTCTTATTGGGGCTAAGGTTCCCCACCAGTGAGATTTGAAATATTGGTGCCAGCAGGAGAGTTCACACCTGCGGGAACTTTTCGCGTCAGTGGAAAAGGGGAAAGTAGGAAGAGAGGTCCTTAGGCGCCATATTGGGTTTTTTTCTGGGGTGCAGCTGCTGTTATGCTTTTCCCAACAGCAAATAATAGAGGACACAGAAACTAACCCTCAAAATTACAATTATCTTCTATTAGGCAAAGGTGCCACAAACATGAATTAGAGAAATGATAGCCTCTTTAACCATTTGTGCTGGGAAAACTGGAAATCCATATGCAACAAAATAAGATTAAACCCCTATCTCTCACCATGCTCAAAACTTCACTCAAAATGGATCAAGGACATAGGAATACAACCAGAGACCCCACATCTAATAGAAGAAAAAATAGGCCCTAATCTCCACTAAAACTATAAATTTACTAATTTTTTCTTGTATTTCTAAGTTTCACTTAATTTCTTTACATTTATTATATTTTTCATACAGTTTCTCAGTGGGAAAACTGCTTTGTGTATGATATATTGTATTTTCACAAAGTCTCCCATCTCTCCTTCATTCCTTAGAAAAGATTAAGAAAAGGGAAGTTAAATGTTGAAGATCATGAAACAAGTATTACACAAGAACCAAGTATCTCACACATCTATTTTCTGTGTCCAAAGAAAATACAATGAATAATTCACAAGTATCTCTAATGAGGACCACTGAGGAATTGATACAAGGGGCACACAAACCTGGCAATAATCTTCATAAAATCCTTGCTCTCCAGGGATGGAAGATGTATTTATTTGCTTCCAATAATTCAAGCTTGTAGAGGTCCTATCCCACTGTGCAGAAGTGGCTGCATAGTATGACTTAGTCCTAAGGAGGCGCCTTCCCCAGATCTGAAGCCATATCAGCCGACACCTTTTTTCGTGGGGCGGGGCGTGAACGCGTCTAACCCGCATGCAATAGGACATGCTCTCCTTGAGGTCCTCGTCAAGGATCACTCAAGTGCAGTGCCTTGCCTCGCATCCTGTATCGTGACGATGGTGGACGAAGGGGGATAGCTGAGGCTGAACTGTGGCTGTTTATAATGACAAACAAGTTGACAGCACCCTGAAAGAAAGGCATGAACTTCAAGGCGATAGAAAAGTACTAGTGTGGAAACCCATCTGCGTGCAATGGCAGTAAGACCGGCAGAGTGCAAGGGCTTTCCAACACTAAGAGAATAACAAGGAAAGTCATGTCGATCCCAGTGCAATGTTATAATAACTTGGGGTGTAACGACCATGACAAAGGTTTACTGCTTAAGATGCGCAAGCCAGACTTGAGGCGAGTTGCCATTTTCTAAAGCTGCAAGAGCTTGTATGATCATAGCCTTATCGTGAGCACTGCGGGCCTTAAGGCAACAGAGAAGCCACAAACAGAGTACAACACTGAAGCAACACATTGCACCAAAAATGCCTACTCCCACCCACTCTTTGAAGAAGGAAAAAGCAGAAGATATCCAATCGGTGAATTGACCCAAAGTCACAGGATCGACACGGGTGCTATTCAGAACAGCAATCTGAGTTAGTTGAGACTGGATCAAGTTTTCTGCTTCCATGGACCAGGTTCCGGATAGATACTCTCCGATGATGCGGGAGGCATTTCTGGAATCATAAAATCTGACAGAGGTTATACATAAATGTGCACGTTGATCAATACAACCCAAATGTACTAGGTCAGACAATTCCTCAACTTGAGCTTGAAGCAGATCTATCCTTTGATTAGCAGCTAGAATCCCAGATAAAGTGTGTTGATTAATTTTACTTTGAGACTCAAGTATGGTGGATGTTTGTTGAATAACCTGATTAATAGTGGCAGCAGTTTGTACCTGGCTGGCCATGGCTACTCCAGCTATAACTGCTGCAGCAGCAGACACCGCCACAGCTGTCACTATAGCTGCCATAATTCCAAAATCTCTACGGGCTCTAATCAGTTCAACAATAGGAAAAGACTCTGGATCTGCAGTAACCGGGATCGGGACAAAAGTTGGAATTTTCATAATCACTGCCGTAGTCCAGGAGCCATTCCAACACTCAGACAAGTAGCAAGTAACATTAGAACAATTAAGCATCCCCTGTAATGTAACATTAGCCAAAAGAAACAGGAACGGAGATTGGAGACAGACTGCTGCGGAGGGTAATGTAGCATTAGATAATTGTGAATTATTTGCAGAAATTTTAAGCCTCCTACCTCGCTCCGAGTCTTGGGTACTGCCAGAAACATTAAACAGCCAACTTTGGACTCCTAATATTTCCCTGGGGAAACACAAGCGCGGACTAGACTAGCCCAATCTGAGGGAGTCATGCAAAATCTAGTAAGTCCCTCCACCTGAGTGAGAGTGAAAGCGGCATCTATGCCATAAGTGCGGACAGATTCTGCCAAGGTTTTAATTAGCTTAAAGTCTAAAGGCTCATGATATCTTCCCCTGTTATTGTCCTGAAATACAGGGTATGCAAGTCCCATATCTGTATTAACTGTCCTCCAAACTTGTGCATGAAAAGATCTCCCGGAACCTTGGCTCCCCCCCACATACGGAGGTGGGGCAATCGGCACCATATCTTCTTCTAGATATTCTACCTCCTCCTCCTCAGAGTTTTGTTGACCAATGTTAACTCCCTTCCCCTTCTTACAGTAGGCCTGCGTGCCCTGTGTCTCCTTTTTCTTCTTTTTCATTTTTATCTTATGTAGTTGTTGTAACAATATATCAAGGTCCTCAGAACTCTCTGAGTCGCTTGTGTTCTCAGGCGTTTTTAATTCGGTCAAGTCTGGGTAGAGCCTTCTCCTATTTTTATGATAAGAGGGAGCCTCAGCATCTTATTCTAAATTTTCTCCTTCAGTGGAGAAAATGCCCTTAGTTATCAGCTGCAGCTGTGAATTTCCCATCTCCAGATCCAGCATGGAGCCACAGAGACAGGGATTTGGTGAAAGCCTCTGACAACAGCAGAGAGCAGCCTGATAAGACACACACACACACACACAGAGAGAGAGAGAGAGAGAGAGAGAGAGAGAGATGGAGGGGCAGAGAAGCAAAGGTCACAGTGACTTCCACTAAAAGACAGTTTACATGGGCACAAACAGATTGAGTGACTTAAAAATGTAAATATTACCTGCATCTAACCAAGTTTAAGAGAGAAATACCTCTTGGCTTAAAAAGTAAGACCTTTCCATTCAAAATGTGCTGAGCCCTGTAAACAGAGAAGGTACATTTCCAAGATGGAAACAGAAAATTAAGTAGTGGATAAAGAAGAGACGATTGGGGATGATGGTGTTAGGCACAGTGACTGGGCTTCTATTAAGCTTGGTCAGAAGCTTGGAGCCAAAAGCCCCACTTCCTACCCTGCAAAACATATCAAACATGTGAGAGCCTCCTGTTCTGCCTGGAATATTTGCATTGGATGCCAGCTCTTTCTCTATGTATATCCACTGTGCTCATGATCTTATCATAAAGTTCCTCAGAATTAGGTTACTTGGATGTCAATCTGAACCCCATGGAGAAGAGTTGGCTTAAGAGGATATATAAAATAAAAGTAAAAATAAAATGATAAACACTTGAGGAAATAAATATGTTTAACAAAGACAAAGCAGACTTAGTTTTAAAGCCAGAGACACAAACACTCAGTGATGCAGATATGTCAGAACCCTCAAATATAGACACACACTAGCATGGTTCACAAAAGTTTACTACACGAAAACAGACATTGACATACTTAAATCATGGAATCTAGTGGTTCTTGTCAAAATAGTATTAGGACCACTCTGTCTCTATGAGAAAGCTGCAGGGGGAACTGATTTACATTTCAGAGGATGCCTAAAGGATCAGAGCAAGAGGAATTAGTTGCATGACCTACCTTGATATAGTTTTCTGAGGAAGTCAATCTTGCAGGGTTTCAATCATAAAATGATAATATTTTTTCCAACTAACTATCTCAATACCAGCATATATCTCAACATAGTAAATGTAACATAAAAGTGTAGGATAGGGTCTGGCATTGTGGCTCGGTGGTATATAGCTTGCCTAACATGTGTGAAGCACTGGGTTTGATTCCCAGCACGACATTAAAAAACCAACTAACTAAACTAACTAAAAGTATTTTGTCCATTTACAATTTTTTTTAAAAAAAGAGTGTAGGATAAATTCACCTTGTTCCCATGTTAGGCCTTAGCAAATCCAAGACAATAGAAAACTCCTCTAATGAGGGTGATGACCTGTATCTCATTGGGGAGTTCTTCTTCCTGCCAAGGAGGGTGTAAGCCACCTGAAAACTTAATGTGTAAAAAAGTCAGTGAATAAATCAGGGAAGATGGCGGCGAAGGGAGTGCATTACCCCCGTGTACCGCGTCACTGTGTGGGAGAATGACGAGTTAGAAAGGCTAAAAGCTATCTTGTTAGGAATTTCCAGCAAAATTGGGGTGCTCCAAAACCTAGAGGAAGGATTTCCATCGCACGAGGATCAGCTACAGGGGCTCAAACACGAGAGATTTGTCCACACGGAGGGTCACGCTGCTTATTCAGCAAATCGCCCCGAGGCTAGAGTCTGCAGCGCACGCTGGGAAACGAGGAGATAGCAACGCAGGGATACAGAGCTGCAGTTTCTGCCAGCCGTGCAAGCACCATACTCAGGGCTGAATTCTGGGTTCGAGACGGGGGAAGGAAGCGATCCATCTCAGTTCTCCACACCGGACAGACCACAGAGGAGGCCAGCAGCCACCATGTTGGAAAGCTGACGTCACCATCCCTGTTTTTGACTGACCGCAGCTCATTCAGCCATAGAACAGGTAATTTCAGGCTGCCATTCGCCTGCGGCTTGCAGACGGATTGCTAGGGTTCAGTGCATGGGTGCTTCTTAGAACCTGATCTTATCGGAGCGAACACCAAGCGTGGGGCAGCCGAGTTCCAGCTCCCGGAACCGCCCTGGCCCAGGGCTGCGGAGCCTGTGGAGGCTGCTTCTTGGACCCTGCTCCTATCAGAGCATACACCAAGCACTAAGCGGCCGAATTCCGGCTCCCGGAACTGAGCCCGCGGGGACTGCTTCTTGGAGCCTACCCTTATAGGAGCTTACACCGAGCACGGAGCGGCCGAGTTCCAGCTCCCGGAACTTCCCTGGCCCGGGGCTAGGAGCCCGCGGAAACTGCTTCTCGGTCCGGGTCCTGCTGAGGGCCGGTCAGGACTCACCCGTTGCTTTGGTTGCCCGGCAAGGGGAACGAAATGCTGCCATTCGCATAGGATACCAACATGGCAGAGATCTGATGTCATCAGAAAGCGGCGGAGGAGAGAACTTCATCAATACCAGCGGCGACAGAAACAGTTGGTCTCCTGGTAGGGGGGGTGAGGCACAGACACCCGAGTCTCCTCAATTTGTCGTCGAGCCAGAGGGGAGGAGCCGGGCCGCCGCCAGCGCCCGGAGCAGGCCCAGCGGCTCGCCAGCGTGGTAACCGCGTGACCCCAATTGGAGAGGGGGCAGAGCGGAGCCGCCACCCGCACCCGCAAGGTGGGCAGACCCACGACCCAGTAGTACATGGGCATGGTAGGAGGGGCAGGGCAGAGCCGCCGTTCACGCTTGCAAGGTAAACAGACCTGTGACAGCCTGGCGGGTCAGGCCCAGTGGCCTGCCAGTGTGGTACACACGCCACCCCAACTGGAGTAGGGGCAGAGCAGATCCTTCTCCCACGCCCGGATCAGGCCCTGCCGGTGTGGTGGCCACGTGATCCCAATTGGAGTGGGGGCAGAGCGGAACCGCCACCCGTGCCCGCAGGGTGAGCAGACCTGTGACCAACCTGCAGATCAGGCCCAGGGGTCCGCAGGCGTGGTAGGAGGGGCAGGGCAGATCCGCCGCCCGCGCCTCCAAGGTACGCAGACCTGCAAGAGACCGGCGGATCAGGCCCAGGAGCCTGCCGGCGTGGTACACACACCACCCTAATTGGAGTAGGGGCAGAGCAGAGTTGCCGCCCGTGCCAGGAACAGGCCCAGCGTCCTGCAGGCGGGGTAGTCACGACACCCCAATTGGAGTAGGGGCAGAGCAGAGCCTCCACCCGTGCCCGAAAGGTGGGCAGATCTGCGACAGACCAGCGGGAAAGGCCCAGTGGCCTGCCGGTATGACAGACACGTCACCCCATTTGGAGTAGGGGCAGAGTAGAGCCGCCGCCCGTGCCTGCAGGGTTGGCAAACCTGCAACCGACTGGCGGATCAGGCCCAGTGGCCTGCCAGCGTGGTACACTCGTCACCCCAATCGGAGTAGGGGCAGAACAGAGCCGCCGCCAGCACCCAGAACAGGCCCAGTGACCTGCCGGCGTGGTAGCCACGACACCCCAATTGGAATAAGGAGAGAGCAGAGCCGCCGCCAGGGCCTGCAGGAAAGATATGCAAGCAGTATGAAAAGACAAGGAAAGAAAGGACCACAAGCAATGCAGGTCAACTCAACTTTAGAAGAGGTAACAGCTGCAGCAGATGGAATGTCAGATAAAGAATTCAGGATATACATGCTTCAGATGATCTGGAGTATCAAGGAAGACATTAAACAGCAAAATCAGACAATGAAAGATCACTTCGACAATGAATTACGCAAACAAATCCAGGAAGCAAAGGATCAACTATACAGGGAGATAGAGGTTATAAAAAACAAACAAACAGAAATCCTAGAAATGCAGGAAGCAATAAACCAACTTAAAAACTCAATGGAGAATACTACCAGCAGAGTAGAACACTTAGAAGATAGAACATCAGACAATGAAGACAAAGTATTTCAACTGGAAAAGAACATAGACAGCTCAGCAAGACTGTTAAGAAACCATGAGCAGAACATCCAAGAAATATGGGATAACATTAAGAGACCAAACTTAAGAGTCATTGGGATACAGGAAGGTACAGAGCTCCAAACCAAAGGAATGAGCAATCTATTCAATGAAATAATACAAGAAAACTTCCCAGACTTGAAGAATGAGACAGAATCCCAAATCCTAGAAGCCTACAGGACGCCGAATGTGCAAAATCATAAGAGATCCACACCTAGACACATTATAATGAAGATGCCCAACATACAGAATAAGGAGAGAATTTTAAAAGCTACAAGAGAAAGGAAGCAGATTACATTTAGGGGTAAGCCAATCAGGATAACAGCTGATCTTTCAACACAGACTCTGAAAGCTAGAAGATCCTGGAATAACATATTTCAAACACTGAAAGAAAATGGGTTCCAACCAAGAATTGTGTATCCAGCGAAATTAAGCTTCAGGATGGAAGATGAAATTAAAACCTTCCACGATAAACAAAAGTTTAAAGAATTCGCAGCTAGAAAACCATCTCTTCAAAACATCCTCGCCAAAACATTACAGGAAGAGGAAATGGAAAATAACAATGAAAACCAACAGTGGGAGGTAGGACAGTAAAGGGGGGGGGAAACAATCAAAGAGGAAAACAAACCATGTTTAGTAACATAAATAAACAAATATGGCTGGAAAAACAACCCATATCTCAATAATAACCCTAAATGTTAATGGCTTAAACTCACCAATTAAGAGACACAGGCTAGTAGAATGGATCACAAAACAAGACCCAACAATATGCTGCCTACAGGAGACGCATTTGATAGGAAAAGACATACATAGGCTGAAGGTGAAAGGTTGGGAAAAATCATATCACTCATATGGACTTTGGAAACAAGCAGGAGTGTCCATACTCATATCAAATAAAATAGATTTCAAGCCAAAGTTAATCAAAAGGGATAAAGAGGGACACTACATACTGCTTAAGGGAACCATACACCAACAAGACATAACAATCATAAATATTTATGCCCCAAACAATGGTGCAGCTATGTTCGTCAAACAAACTCTTCTCAAGTTCAAGAGTCTAATAGACCACCATACCATAATCATGGGAAACTTCAACACACGTCTCTCACCACTGGACACATCTTCCAAACAAAAGTTGAATAAGGAAACTATAGAACTCAATAACACAATTAATAACCTAGACCTAATTCACATATATAGAATATACCACCCAACATCAAGCAGTTACACTTTTTTCTCAGCAGCACATGGATCCTTCTCAAAAATAGATCATATATTATATCACAGGGCAACTCTTAGACAATATAAAGGAGTAGAGATAATACCATGCATCCTATCTGATCATAATGGAATGAAACTGAAAATCAATGATAAAAGAAGGAAGGAAAAAGCATACATCACTTGGAGAATGAACAATAGGTTACTGAATGATCAATGGGTTATAGAAGACATCAAGGAGGAAATTAAAAAATACTTAGAGATAAATGAAAACACAGACACAACATATCGGAATCTATGGGACACATTGAAAGCAGTTCTAAGAGGAAAATTCATTGCTTGGAGTTCATTCCTTAAAAAAAGAAAAAACCAACAAATAAATGATCTCATACTTCATCTCAAAATCCTAGAAAAAGAAGAGCAAAACAACAGCAAAAGAAGTAGAAGGCAAGAAATAATTAAAATCAGAGCTGAAATTAATGAAATCAAAACAAAAGAAACAATTGAAAAAATTGACAAAACTAAAAGTTGGTTCTTTGAAAAAATAAACAAAATCAACAGACCCTTAGCGATGCTAGCGAAGAGAAGAAGAGAGAGAACTCAAATTACTAGCATACGGGATGAAAAAGGCAATATCAAAACAGACACTTCAGAAATACAGGAGATGATCAAAAACTATTTTGAATCCTTATACTCCAATAAATTAGAAGATAGTGAAGGCATAGATAAATTTCTTAAGTCATATGATCTGCCCAGATTGAGTCAGGAGGATACAGAAAACCTAAACAGACCAATATCAATTGAGGAAATAGAAGAAACCATCAAAAGACTACCAACTAAGAAAAGCCCAGGACCGGATGGGTATACAGCAGAATTTTACAAAACCTTTAAAGAAGAACTAATACCAATACTTTTCAAGCTACTTCAGGAAATAGAAAAAGAGGGAGAACTTCCAAATTCATTCTATGAGGCCAACATCACCCTGATTCCTAAACCAGACAAAGACACTTCAAAGAAAGAAAACTACAGACCAATATCTCTAATGAACCTAGATGCAAAAATCCTCAACAAAATTTTGGCGAATCGGATACAAAAACATATCAAAAAAATTGTACACCATGATCAAGTAGGATTCATCCCTGGGATGCAAGGCTGGTTCAATATACGGAAATCAATAAATGTTATTCACCACATCAATAGACTTAAAAATAAGAACCATATGATCATCTCCATAGATGCGGAAAAAGCATTCGACAAAGTACAGCATCCCTTTATGTTCAAAACTCTAGAAAAACTAGGGATAACAGGAACATACCTCAATATTGTAAAAGCAATCTATGCTAAGCCTCAGGCTAGCATCATTCTGAATGGAGAAAAATTGAAGGCATTCCCTCTAAAATCTGGAACAAGACAGGGATGCCCTCTCTCTCCACTTCTGTTCAACATAGTTCTCGAAACACTGGAAAGAGCAATTAGACGAAAGAAATTAAAGGCATAAAAACAGGAAAAGAAGAACTTAAATTATCACTATTTGCAGATGATATGATTCTATACCTAGCAGACCCAAAAGGCTCTACAAAGAAACTATTAGAGCTAATAAATGAATTCAGCAAAGTGGCAGGATTTAAAATCAACACGCATAAATCAAAGGCATTCCTGTATATCAGCGACAAATCCTCTGAAATGGAAATGAGGACAACCACTCCATTCACAATATCCTCAAAAAAAAAAATAAAATACTTGGGAATCAACCTAACAAAAGAGGTGAAAGACTTATACAATGAAAACTACAGAACCCTAAAGAGAGAAATAGAAGAAGATCTTAGAAGATGGAAAAATATACCCTGTTCATGGATAGGCAGAACTAACATCATCAAAATGGCGATATTACCAAAAGTTCTCTATAGGTTTAATGCAATGCCAATCAAAATCCCAACGGCATTTCTTGTAGAAATAGAGAAAGCAATCATGAAATTCATATGGAAAAATAAAAGACCAAGAATAGCAAAAACAATGCTAAGCAGGAAGTGTGAATCAGGCGGTATAGCGATACCAGACTTCAAACTATACTACAGAGCAATAGTAACAAAAACAGCATGGTACTGGTACCAAAACAGGCGGGTGGACCAATGGTACAGAATAGAGGACACAGAAACCAATCCACAAAACTACAACTATCTTATATTTGATAAAGGGGCTAAAAGCATGCAATGGAGGAAGGATAGCATCTTCAACAAATGGTGCTGGGAAAACTGGAAATCCATATGCAACAAAATGAAACTGAATCCCTTTCTCTCGCCATGCACAAAAGTGAATTCAAAATGGATCAAGGAGCTTGATATCAAATCAGAGACATGCCGTCTGATAGAAGAAAAAGTTGGCTACGATCTACATTCGGTGGGGTTGGGCTCCAAATTCCTCAATAGGACACCCATAGCACAAAAGTTAATAACTAGAATCAACAAATGGGACTTACTCAAACTAAAAAGTTTTTTCTCAGCAAAAGAAACAATAAGAGAGGTAAATAGGGAGCCTACATCCTGGCAACAAATCTTTACTCCTCACACTTCAGATAGAGCCCTAATATCCAGAGTACACAAAGAACTCAAAAAATTAGACAATAAGAGAACAAACAACCCAATCAACAAATGGGCCAAGGACCTGAACAGACACTTCACAGAGGAGGACATACAGTCAATCAACAAGTACATGAAAAAATGCTCAACATCTCTAGCTGTCAGAGAAATGCAAATCAAAACCACCCTAAGATACCATCTCACTCCAGTAAGATTGGCAGCCATTAGGAAGTCAAACAACAACAAGTGCTGGCGAGGATGTGGGGAAAAGGGTACACTTGTACATTGCTGGTGGGAATGCAGATTGGTGCAGCCAATTTGGAAAGCAGTATGGAGATTTCTTGGAAAGCTGGGAATGGAGCCACCATTTGACCCAGCTATTCCCCTTCTTGGTCTATTCCCTAAAGACCTAAAAAGAGCATGCTACAGGGACACTGCTACATCGATGTTCATAGCAGCACAGTTCACAATAGCAAGACTGTGGAACCAACCTAGATGCCCTTCAATAGACGAATGGATAAAAAAAAAAAATGTGGCATTTATATACAATGGAGTATTACTCTGCATTAAAAAATGACAAAATCATAGAATTTACAGGGAAATGGATGGCATTAGAGCAGATTATGCTAAGTGAAGCTAGCCAATCCCTAAAAAACAAATGCCAAATGTCTTCTTTGATATAAGGAGAGTAACTAAGAACAGAGTAGGGACGAAGAGCAGGAGAAGAAGATTAACATTTAACAGGGATGAGAGGTGGGAGGGAAAGGGAGAGAGAAGGGAAATTGCATGGTAATGGAAGGAGACCCTCAGGGTTATACAGTGGAGGGGGTAGAGAGAGAGGAGGGGAGGGGAGGGGAGAGGTGGGGGGGGAGGGTGGAGGATGGGAAAGGCAGCGGAGCACAACAGACACTAGTATGGCAATATGTAAATCAATGGATGTGTAACTGATGTGATTCTGCAATCTGTGTATGGGGTGAAGGTGGGAGTTCATAACCCACTTGAATCAAAGTGTGGAATATGATATGTCAAGAAATTTGTAATGTTTTGAACAACCCACAATAAAAATTTTTTAATAAAAGAAAAAATAAATAAAAAATAAAAATAAAAAATATGGGCTTGACAAGAATAGAATTCCTGACAAAGACTAGGTCTGGTGAAGCTTGTGTTGTCTTCTTCCTGCCAATGCAGAAGTGATGAGGAGAGTGGCAGAAGAATGAGTCTGGCTGAAAAGATAAAGGAGACTGTGCCAGCAGGAGGGGACATTCAATAACTGCTAGGGGTGTATTAATGGATGGAATGTTCTCAAACCCACACCTATATTCCAGCATGCTTATCACCTAGGATTCTACCTAATGTAAATAGTACTAATGAGATATAGCTTTCACTTTTTCAATGAATCAAGCATGGCAATAAGCCTGAATCTCTCTCACCATTGGGGAGATTAAGTAATGCAGTGTCTACAACTGCAAAGAAGAATTTCATATTGTCTGCAGTCTATGAAAGGTCAATTTAATGATAAAATTTCCACTGTATAAAAAGTATCACCTTAGATGATGGCCTTTAGCAATGCTGCAGTACTGTGAATACTGCATGGGTCATTGGACAGTGTGATGTCATCAATAGGTCATAATACACCATTGAGGCCTTAGTGATAACTGGTCTCATAACAGCCCTAATGCTGTACTGAGCAGTGCTCAGGACAGTAATTCAGTCTTGCTCCATTTTGTATTTGTTCTTCAGGTACAGATACGATTCTTTGTCATCATCAGCTAACTTTTGGAGAGTTGAGCTTCTGAGAGAAAGTTACCTGATCTGAGTTACCCCCCAAAGATTTGCACCATGAAGAAAAGGCAAAAAGGGAAATATCTGCAAAATGCATTCATCTCTCAGCCTGCAAAGAAGTCAAGGAGTATGTGTTGCATCTCTTGGCCTAATATAACTGCAAACTGCCTTCTAAAAAGGAAGAAAGGAGGATTTCTAGTTAGGAGGAGAAGGGGGATGAGGGGAATAAAAAGAGCAAAAGAAGGTACTGAAGGATGGGGAAAGGGAGAAAGTGTGTTTTTCTGGTTTCTGAGATTTTCCAAAGGACCCAGGTTTTCTGGGAGTAAAGGAAATATGTAGATGATCCAAGTATTATCTCTGTGGTTTTGAGCCCAGGCCACCTAGACAGAGACACCATACACATCAATTTTCTTTCATTAGATTTCTTCCTAATTAAATTAGGGAAATAGTGTTCACATTTTTCTAATAGTAATTTTTCTTTTTAATGAGGATTAAAGTGGCTATTATAAATAAGGGAAATATTGAAAGAAAATTAAACACTTTAAAACTAGTTGTACGGGAATGCATATAAAGTCATATAGAATTTATATACTCAGGAGTAAAAATTGTTTTGTTTCAGACTGTAAGATAGAAGTGTAGAGATTCTAAGTGAAAAGTAAAGAGAAAAGGACATAAACAAACTCTGTTTAACCATGATGACTAAAGTGAGATAAGATTTGACTATTTATAGGAAATGAGATAGTGGTGGCAAATATATAGATTGACTGTGAACAAATTGCTCCTATGGAATAGGACCATTTTTAGTGGTGGTAAGGGAAAAATAGGAACCAAAGCATAACTCCAAATTGTGGTTCATATTTCTAAGGACAACCTTATATTCTTAACAAAATTTTCTAAGGATAATCTGATATTTTTAATGAAGTTTTAGGTTTGTGTGTTTTCTTAATGGTCACTTGGAGAGACCTGGAGAGGGAAGTTGTAGTCAGAGATCTTCAATAAAATCAGTATGTATTCAAGATGCTACTGAGGACAATCTAAGACAAACCAAGCGCATACACCTATTTATATCTGTGTGTATAGTGGATACACACATATCAAACACATAAATAGGCTAGGAGAAGATATATATTTACATCTACCATAATCATCCACTTATTGTATACCAAGTGAGATTATTTACCTCTCAAAAACATTTTACACTATGACTTCCTAAGAGCAGCCAGGTAATAGTAACTACTATGAGGAATATCCTTCTTATTTAAATAGTGATTCAGAGCATGAAGCAGGTGGAAATGATAACTGTCCTCCATGGTATAATTTATCATTCATATACCAGGATGGAAGAAAACTTTTTCATCATGAGCGTAGAGCTTTCTAGGCAATCTTGGATAACCAACATCCCAGTCAGCTATAAAAGAAAGAGCAAGGAGAAATGTTGGATTCTATATGGCCATGCCTTGCCATGACACATGTGACTTCCACTCATTTCCAGTTGTAGAAAGCTCAATCATATGATCAGTGCTAAGTATAAGGAAGCTTGATAAATATAACACCATAGTATGCCCAGGTTGACAGAAGAAATATAGCAGTCTCTGTTCCAGAACAAATTACACATGCAAACACAGTCATCCATAGCATGCATTAACACAATGAATATTGCTCTATATTTAAAATATTTAGTAATAGGAACTGCCATGTTTCTGTTCTCTCAACTAAAAGGCTCAGGGGTCACCCCCAGTTGAACTGGGCTACTTGGTCTGCACAAAATAACCACACAAGAGACACAAATGCCTTTTTTATTGGGGTCTCTGTGATGGCTCCTCTGACCTTAAGGGTCCACAGGGGGAGAGAGAGAGAGAGAGAGAGAGAGAGAGAGAGAGAGAGAGAGAGAGAGAGCATGCGCTGACCCCTTTTATTGAGGAGAAGCTATTCAAAAGAGGCAAGGGGTCAGGTTTCAGGGGGCTGAGTCTATCTTTATGATGTCCACCATCAGCAGGTTGACATCTGGGTAGGCCACACCCAAGGGCACAGTAAGAGAAGGGGACACAAGGCACTTCCATGGAAGATTCTACCCTAAACAGGGCAAGGGGTTATATTACAAAGGAACAGGTGAGCATAGCTCCACCCATGGGGCTGTAGCAAGACACACCCAGACACAAAAACACAAATCACTCGAACCCTAGAAGAGTGGGACAGTCTAGTAGCCCGGGTGCCTGATGCCACATCACCCAGCAGGGGAGTTAAGTTAGTTACATGCGAGGTTGGTCTCCCACAAGGAACCAGTTTGATATCCATGTACATGGAAACCATAAATGTTCAATGAGAATTTCACATAGTTGACTTTTACTGTATGCTTAAGGATAGATAAATAAACATGAACACCAAACAAGAACCACATTTCTTACATGTACATATTTTTTCAGGCATGTTGAATCTACAGAAAGTTGTTTGGAACTGTGGAGAAGAGGTGGACTAAAAAGACAAGATTAATATAAAAAACTATTAACATCTATGAACAATATGACAGCATGAGCCAGCAGAACAAATGTTGGATTGTTAGAAGGGTGTGAACAGTTTCAAACAGGCTCATAGTAGAAGGATCCTCAATAGCTGAACTTGACACACTCAGTCCAAGAACACACCACATCCATGTATTTTCATAGATAATACCATCATGATTAATTCTTCGTAGTCCCATCTCCACTCCCTACCCTCATATCTCAACTTCCAACAAACTATCACATGCACATGAATTCTCAATGTTCAATTTTGGCTTCTATCCTAAATCCAAAAATAATTACTTTGATTTCTAGATGACCCTAAAGTTGTTGACTCTTTTGTTGTTGTTGTTGTTTGCTTGTTTGTTTTTAATTTGTAAGAGAAATACAACATTTATACTTTGTTTCTGGTTCCTTTCACCCATTATATGTGAAAGCCTCATCCATGTCATGGTGAGTCTAACTTGTTCATTCTTATTACTACACATATTACATGAATAAAAATGAATGACTCATGTACTTCACATAGACCTGTGTTTTTTAAGCTAATGTGATTTGGTTACACGTTGGTTTTTACATCCTCATATTCTTTGTTCCCTTAGATATCAAAAATAATGTAGTGCAGGCTTTCTAGTTGTAAATTCTTTTAACTTTTGCTTATCATGGAAGGTTTTTATTTCATCATCAAATCCAAAGCTTAATTTTGCTGTATATAAGATTCTTGGTTGGCATCCATTGTCTTTCAAGGCTTGTTATATATTGTTTCACGATCTCCTGGCTTTGAGGGTCTATGTTGAAGAATCTGCTGAGATACGAATTGGTCTCCCCCTCTATGTAATCTGATTCCTCACTCTGTGGCTTTTAATATTTTCTCCTTATTCCTTATGCTAGGCATTTTCAATATAATGTGACTTGGTGTATATCTATTGTAATTTTGCACATTTGGTTTCTTGTTAAGCCTCTTTTATTTGGTTTTCGAATTCGTTCTTCATGCTTGAGAAATTTTCTGATATCATCTCATTGAAGAGATTGTGCATTCCTTTGGTTTGAAAATCTGTGCCTTCCTATCTATCCCAATAACCCTTATATTTGGTCTTTTGATGCTGTCCCATAATACTTGGATGTTCTGTTCATGGTTTCTAACTTGCTTCACTATGTGATCAACTTTATTTTCCAGATTGTATACTTTGTCTTCATTATCTGACATTCTTTCTCCAAAGTTATCTAGTCTGTTGGTTATGCTTTCTATTAAGTTTTTTATTTGATTTATTGTATCCTTCATTTCAAGGATTTCTAGGGATTTTTTCAGGGTCTCTATCTCTCTCTTGAAGTAATATTTTGCTACCTGTATTTGCTCTCTTATTTCATTGTTGGATAATCAATTTTTGCTTGTATTTGCTCATTTAGATCACTCTTTAATTCACAGATCATTTCAATTATGAACCTTCCTTGACATTTCATCAACTTCGCTGTCCATGGGTTCTGTTATTATAGTGTCCTGGTTTGTTTGGGGCAATTTCCTCCTTTGTTTTTTCATGTTGTCTATGTGTCTTCCTTTTTTGCAGCATGGATTTGAGATATTACAGTTTCTACCCTATATTCTTATAGTACCCATGCAGATTGTCTGTACTTCACCTTGATGTTGGGCTTCCAGGCCCTGCTGTCATCCCTCAATGAATGCTACTGCATCCTGGATCTGGGACCTGGATAAGGTGGAATGGGTGGATCTGGGCCACTGGACTTAACCTCCCTTGGTAGTCTGCTGGTTGGAAGGGGTGGTCCTGCACAAGAGTCTAGGCTCTGTTGGGTATCTTCCCCAATGTGAGGAGGAGTGGACTGGGCCTGCTGTGCACCTGGGTCCAGCACAGGCAGGTGTGGGTGGATCTGAGCTTGATCTTGGCTCCTGCAGTAGTCCACTGGTCAGAAGTGGTGAGTGTATGCCCTGCTGGGGAAGGGGTGAACAGGCCTGCTGTGTGTCTGGGCCCTACAGAGGACAGTGTGGGTGGACCTGGGCCTGACTTTAATATTTAAATATGATTTCTATAGCTGGGCATGGTGGCTCATGCCTATAATCCCAGAAGCTCAGGAGGCCGAAGCAGGAGAATCATGAGAAGAAAGCCATACTTAGCAAATTAAGGAGGCTGTAGGCAACTCCTGAAGATCCCATCTCTAAATATAAAAAGTGCTGGGGATGGCCTCAGTAGTTAAGTACCTCTGGGTTCAATGCTTGTTATGAAAAATATGTATATTTCAAATAATATTTTGTCTCTTTTCTTTACCTCACTTTATCTAAATTTGTTTATCAAATATTAAATTTTACACTTCTATTTCTTTCAGATTCCAATTAGGTTATTTTTCATGATACATGACTAAAGTAGTCAGGGTTACTCCAGGTGAACTGGGCTCCCATGAAATAATGACACATAAGACATCCCTTTGGGTGTCATCCAGAATTATGGGACAGCATCAAAAGACCAAATATAAGAACCAAAAATCCCTTTGGGTTCTGTGATGGACCCTCTGACCCAGCTCCCACAAAGAAGGCAAGGCAGGCAAGAAAGAGAGGTAGCATGCCTTGAACTCAGGTTTTATTAATAGGGGGAGCTAATCCATGGAACATTCTATCCAAAAAAGGGCAAAAGGGTAGGATTATAACAAACAGGTAGGTGTAATTCAACTCCATTGGGTTATGCCCACTCCCAGAGCTGCTCCTTTCTTATGGAGCAGAGGTAAAGTCCACTTGCATTTCAGGGTGCAATACCAGTCCAGTACCTTTTTACTCAGGCCTTAAAGGTGTGTGCATAGCTCCTGTTCAGAGTGCCCCTGACAGTTTTTTATTCAGTTATGCACTTGTTAAGCATCTCTATTTTCCAGAGCTCCAAATTCTTTTATTCACATTGACCTGTCATCCTGTCTTGGAATTCTTCCTTAATGAATCTGTTTGCCTGAGTTTTATAGCAAAAAAAACACATTGTTTTGTAATGACCATTTCATTCCTTGTGTTAATGTTTAATTTTCAAGTGATATTTCTTTTATTCTGTTTGTTTTATACAATGTATTTATGTCATTGCTGTGTCAAGTCATTCCAACCTTTTGCTTAATTTCAGATTTCCACTCATACTACTATATTTTACTGTAGGTTAATTCTCTCTGAAACCTTGTAATTTTTATCTTGGTATACCAGGATGAAGAAGGAAACCTTCTCCTCTGAAACTACTCTCCAAATATAAACCTCCTAATTCCTGGAACATATGAATATATGACCTTACATGGAAAAAAAGACTGCAAATGAAGTCAAGTATTTTGAATGGGAAGATTTTCCTGGATCATCTGGGTCCAGTCATGGTCTTCCTGATGGCTTTTATGAGAGGCAGTTAAGAAGGTACAATCAAAGGGGAGCTGCAACCATGGAAGCAGATGTTGGACTGATGCCTGTTGAAGATGAAGAATGTGAATGACAGCTAAAAATTGCAGCTAAAAATAGAAATATCCCCAGGTTGACCTTCCAGACAGGAACAGTCCTGCTAACACTCTTTAGACCTAAAGCCTCATAGTGGGCTTCTGACCTCAGGAACAAGAAGATGTTAAGTGATGAAATGTTGTTTACTTTCTATGAAATCAGTAAGAAACTAACACAATAAGAACAACCTTACCCATGGACCTGGGCCTATGGGAGTCATTTACTTCAAGGTCGAATTTTTTGTCCTGTTTTAAAAAAAATTATAAATTATTGACTTAATAATACCCTTATTGTTATGTATCACCATGTTCATGAAGGCACTTATGATTATTTCATTGAGTTATACTCTCTTTTTGATTCCTGATCACTGGTCCCATCCTGATGATCATTTGCATGGCATATTTTACTCACCTTGAACTCTATCCTTACTAATAAATTCCAAAATTTTTTTTCTTTTTTTTAGTTGAAGGTTTAAAATCCAAAGCCCCAAAAGAAAACATAATGGTAGGGACATCATCCTATAAATCTCCCTTTATAAAGTGAGATTATAAAGTATTAGATTACTTACTTTTCTTCTTTTATGAAATGTTGCTTATTATTCTCCAATATGGCCACATAAGTTAATATTTTAGTTCATGAAGATGCCTCAGTAGGTTGTATCCAGATAATCATTTGATAGTTTTACCCTCCCATTTTTACCAATTTAATACATGCAAGATATTATCTGTTCTGTGCTTTTACATTTTAATAGCTTAAGAAGATGAAATTTTATTGATAAATGTGCCTTTTATTCAGTGGCCACGTTAAATAAAACATTCAGAGGAATGAGCCTGTTGAGGTAAAGGAGAATAAAGGAGGCTGGGCCATGGTAATTATCAACTAAGAGTAAAAACATATGAACAATAAAAGACAAGGCACATTCCAAAGTGGGTGGGAGATAAAGCAAAGTTCCTCAGAACTCCAACTCTGTAGAAGACCTAGATGTTTGTAGAAGACAGACTGGACTCATGTACAGAATCCAGTAGAGTGAGAAATATGAGCTTGACCAGAAGAGAATTCCTGACAAAGACTAAGCATGGTGAAGCTGGGGTTATCTTCTTCCTGCCAATGTGCATGTGGTGGGATAAAGTGGCAGAAGATATGAGCATGAGTCTGGCTGTGAAGATACAGGAGACTGTTGACAGCAGCAGAGAAAATTCAATAACCAGTAGGCATATATGAACATATGAGATGTTCTCAGACCCACACCTACATTCCAACATGCCTAGGCTCCTACATAATGTAAATAGTACTTATGAGATATAACTTTACGTTTTCCATGAATCAAGCATGGTGCTAAGCCTGACCTGCTATATCCTCACCACTGGGGAGATTGAGTAATGCCATGTCCATAGATATATAGAAGAATTTCCTTTATTTAATCCATATTGTCTCTAATTTTTGTATAAAGTCTAATTTTAAATAAAGTTTAATGCATGAAAGTTCAAGTTAACAATAGAATTTCATCTGTATAAAAGGTATCACTTTAGATGATGGCCAACTGTGAATATTGGCTGGGTCATTTGTGCTGATGTCATCAGTAGGTCATAATACCCTGCTGAGGCCTTAGTGATAACCAGTCTCACAACAATCCTGATGTGCTTAGTTATCATCTACTAACTTTTGGAGAGTTGAACTTCTGCGAGAAAGTTACCTTATAACCCTTCAAAGTGTTGTATCATGAAGAAAAGGCAAAACATGAAATATCTGGAAAATTCACTCATCTCTCAGCCTGAAAAGAAGTTAATGGTATGTATTGGTTGGTATCTTCTCTGGACCTAATCAACCAGAAACTGCCTTCTAAAAAGGAAGAAGGAAGGATTTATAATTATTGGAAAAGGAGGGGAGGAGACAGGAATAAAAAGAGCAAGAGAAGAGGGAGGAAGGGAGAAAAAGGTGTTTTTCTACTTCCTGAGGTCTTGCTTGAGGGTTCAGGTTGA